>NW_009602365.1:78933-83649 GCF_000690535.1 Cariama cristata | reverse complement strand
ATTTGTTATCATCTGCCCCGAGACCTGAATTGATTGTAAAACACACTGCATATTGATCTGGCTAAGCAACCATGCTGTAGCCTTGTACTCACTATAGTTGCATTCTTTGCTTTAGAAAACCTCTCCAGTATTCTTGTTCACTAACAATATTTCTTTTGCTTGGTGATAGTTTGAAAAACACAAATATTTTCAATTTGTCTTATATGCTAGGTATAGATACTGACACTGGTTTGCTCTAGCTAACAGTGTTTTATCTGCTAACATTTATTAGGTCAGCTTTTGAGTAACTTTTCAAAATGAGAGTATGCAATTTCACAATGATATTTTGAGCAGAGACTTATATTTATATACTGAACAAATCAACAGTACAATGCTTAACTCTTCCTTTCTAAGTCTTCGCCAAATTTTTGTGTTATGCATTTTTGCACTTACATGATGAATTCTCTAAGTAAAATCTTTCATATCTCTGCATCAGGGAAAACTGCTAGTAACTCAGACTACATCTAAATTAGATTCAGTAAATAAATATGTGAAAAAAGTAGGTGGTTATTGCTGTGGCAGTCCTGCTGGTTGAGAAAATCTAAACACCAGTGTGCTAGATAAAACGAGAAATCTTGCTTTTCATTACCTGTACCCGTATGTTAAAGCAAATACCTCAAACACCATTCACTGCTTTCTTGAATATTCTGTTTCATGTTTATTTGTTTGCCTTTTAAAATACTAGTCAGATGAGCTAGAATTCTGTCAAAGTTTTATAATTCCTGTTTCTAGTGGTAAATTATGTAGATAGTGTGGCTTTAACTCATGTTTGATTAGATGCTCTATGTTTTTAAATTAATTTCTCTCTAAGCTCTTTGCGAGGAATAGTAACCCACTGCAGAGAGGTTACAGTACTATGGACTCTGTCTGTTCTGCCTTAATGATACAAGGGAGTAGTTGAGCAAGAATAAATGAGGTACTTTTGGTGGGTAAAAATGTGAGCCGACTGTCAGTGTGAGATCGGTTCTAGGAGCAGTTAGCCAGCAGTAATAGGGCACACTTGAGTAATTGAATTTGCATAACAAGGCTGGCTGAAGAGCTCTGACAGGCCCAGAGATTTGTCTGGCTGGAGATCTCCAGATGGACGTGACCACACAGCAGCTGGGTGGCACGTTTCTCAGCATGGCCAGCAACACCCAGGCTGTCAGCTGGCCCTTGCAATTGCAAAGCCCTGGCAGGCCAGCTGGTGGCTTCTGACAGCCAGTGGCCCCGTTAGAGAATCTTTTCATTCTGCCTGTCAGGGTACAGGACCTGCAGGGACCAGTGGTAAGATGTAACAAGTCACCAGTGAGAGTTGTTAAGATGCTTCAGAAACCTGCTTCTGTTAAATAGCTGCTGCCTTACTGCTGAGAGCAAACCTTCTGAACGCTTTTTCCATCCTTTAACAAGGACAGGACTAACCTGTTCTCCAACATTTTGTTTGGAAATCTATCACTTGGTGTTAGTTTCTACATGCTTAGTTTCAATACCGGTATTTCTGCATCTAACCAAGCATGCCCGGTCAGTGACAAAAATGCATTTTTATGCGCTCAATACATTTGTAAGACAAAATACTAGAGTCTTTTTCCCCTGTCTCCCTTCCATGGGTACTAATATTGCTGTATTCTAGATTTAGCAGGTTCAGGTCAACAGAGCAGTTTATGGAAGTACACTGTAAAGGGAAGCATCAGTAACTGTCGCAGCAACAACTGTTTTACTTGGGTAGTGTGCACAAATATTCTGTATAGGTAGGAAAAGAATAATACTAGAAATATCTTCCTCTGTCATCCTTCAAGAAATGATGTAAAAAATTAGATCTATCCCTCTCTTGTTCCAAGTTGCTTGTTCCTAACATCCATGAGCCCCAGACACTAAGCATTAAGCTGTTGGATTTAAACTCTGTGCCCCCTCCCAAACTTGGGAAAATTCCTGTTCACCAGGAGTTTAGAATCCAGGTCATGCCACTCCCAAAGCAGTAATAAAACCACTAACAGGAATTACATACTCTGATCTGCTTATTATTTCTGTCCTTGTTGATGTCACTTTTCCCTGTTTACAAGGTGAAATAGTCAAAACAAGTAGGTCCCTGCTGTCTAACATACAGGCTACTGATTTGGGCAGTCCCTTTTTTGATGTATGCAAACCCCCACAAACTGAGGGAACTAAGAATAATTTTTGTATTGGATGTAGTATCCCTAGCCTAATTTCTTAAGGATCTTCTTGCTTCACTGAGGTTATTAATTTACTTTCTTTTGGGAAGGCTGGAGGAAAGACCTGTTTTCTACTGTTCTTCAAGCATCAATATCTGCGTTGTTCCTATAGAGTAGTCATCCATAGACTTCTGTCAAATCACTAGCCCTAACTTTTACCTTTTTTCTGAAAAATTCTGTGTCAAAGTTGAACATTAATCCCTTCCTTCTTACTGTGTTCTCTTTCTTTCTAGCAAGTAGCATTCAGCCTTTGTAAACCTGACCAGTCGATTCTGCCACAAGGTTTTCTGCCTTCCTCACTTGATTAGTCCTGTCCCTTATGATTATGACTTATCACAACCTTTATCTAGTCCCTACCTGCCACTTCTGAAAGCTCGGGTACCTTTTACAGTCATGCCTAGTTCTATTGTAGCCATGCTCTGTTACTACTCTCAAGTCAGGGCAACCTGACTGTAGGCTCTTCCCTACCCACTTTGTAATTTGAAGGTAGCAGGGGCACCCCTGTAAGACTCCTTGTCTAATTTAATGGTTCATATCTCTGCAGGTGGGATGGGATTCCCTGCCTGGACTTTTGCACCCTGGCTTTAGTCAGGCTGGAGTCTTTTTTTGATGAAGGAGGACGCTGTACCCAACTGCGTTCAGGATACTTGGTAGCAGCAAAGGCCTTCTTGTGCACAGAGGACTCTGTATTGGTGTGAGCAGTGTGAAACAGCCTCTTGAAGCATTCCATTCATCCAGTCTGTTGAGTCTGCTCTAGCACACTAATTTAATGCTGGGTCCCTATTCCATTTCTCTGTAAGCTGGCTGGAATTCCCTGCCTGAACTACTGCACCTTGGATTTAACAGGCTGGTGCCCCTCTGGCACTGACTGGAATCAGCTGTATAATGTCCTGTTGTAATTTATGTTTAATCCATCTTGTTCTGTTGCAAGATCTATGAGTTCCCTTTTGTCTCAAGAAGAGACAGATTTGGCTGTTAAAATAAGCCCAAAAACTTCACAGTTTGGAGGGATGGGTGGGTTTCTTTTTATCATGAGCATTTTGATACCACCTCAGAGACTGTCCAGAAGGAGTTCTCTCTTTTAAAAGAACTCCGTATGAAAGGCGAATGAAGAAGAGAAATTGTCAAAATGAAGACCACTTTGATTGTTTTATAGGCTTTAGACATTTATACGTGTATTTTTTCTTATTGACTGTAATAATAAATGCTTAGCATGCAGTACGTAATTTACAAAAAGTTCCACTTTGAAAGGAGTGGAATAATGCCATTAAACCTTTTAATTCATTTTTATATCTATTCATCAAAGAAGGCTGAAATAACAAGTTATAAATTTTGTTGGGTTGTGTGATGCTGCAACATAAAACTCACAAGAATTGGCTTGTAGAATGGGAACCTCAAAGCATTTTGGTTCAAACAGCAATGACGACTGAGCAAATCACTGGTTTGCGTCCATCAGATTAAAAAAAATAGGCATGTAGAGAACATATTCGACAAAACTGTCTTCCCTTGCCACCCTGAATTTCTGTTACATACATTGTTTTGGGGTGGGGAAATATTTTAAGTCTGATATGTATGTAATCCCTGTAAGTCCATATGCTAAATAAACAGAAACCTTTTGAGTGCACTTTTAACTGATTCTGGAAATGTCCTTTTTAGGACATTAACCTGTCATTTAAAATTTTTTTGCATTAGTTTAAATATAATACTATTGAGAAATACCATTGATCAACCAGTCTCTCCTGGCACAATAGTGCAAATCTCTAATCGAAACACTGAACAGCTACTTCAAGAAGGGAGACTTGGCAACATTTGGATATGCTTATAAAATAATTTTACTGTTTCCTAGGTTGAGTTCTAGCTAACCCTTGACACAACATGTAAAATAGCCTTTTTAAAAGTAAGTGCTGCATCTTTGCTTCCAGTACGTGATTCTGATCCCTTTCCTTTTTGTGTGTGTGTGCGTGTGTGTGTGTTTTGCACGAAGAAAGTGAGGAGTTGTACTTGATATATAGAGGCTGCACAGAGACAAGGAATGTAGTCTGAAAAACTGCACTCTACACACAGCAAAATGAATTGTTGAAATGCCAAAGTGCACCTTACATGTTTAGCCAAAAGTGATTAAGGGGCTGGTATTTCAAATGTTGTAGCAGGTATGATTACCTTCCCTGATAAGATCATAATGTTAGGCTGTGTTTAGCAGAACTGATTACTGTCTGTGTATAGTCTGTGCCAATTTTAATAATTTCTGGTGTGGATGCTTTACTTTTATGCCAGTTGCTCAGTAGCTGGTTCAGGCATTTAATTTTTGATGCCATTTTGAATATTAAATTTAAATTTGGAGTAGTTATTTATTTTAAATTGTATAGAATTAAATATGCTTTGTAAGTTTGTCAATAAAAAACTCTCTTCCTTCTTTCTCTGCTTTCCTGGAAAAGGGAGATGCAGGTGTCATCAAAGCCTCTTTTTTGAGGTTTCTCAGTACAGAGAA
>NW_009602365.1:5574-78912 GCF_000690535.1 Cariama cristata | reverse complement strand
GAGACTCTGGATATGTAGCCAAAAAAGCTTATATTAAGTACTGACCTGATAGTATTTCTGTATTTTCCGTACTAAAGCCCCTACTGAACTGTAGCGTATTGATGAATAAGGGATACAGCAGGAGCCAGAGCCATACTTTGTGTACTTGATCCCCCCTGTTAATCTAAGAGAAGAGACACAATACAAAAATTTGGAAGACTTTACTGTTTGAGAGTGTTTATTAGAATTAAGTCTGTATTCTGAAATATATTGCTGTAGTTCACTTATCCTTCTCAGTTGCCTTATCATTCTTTATGAATGAAAAGCTAAATCTCTGATTAGGCTACATTTGGGGGCAAAAAAAAAAAAGCATGCTTCATAATTACATATTATAAGACAAGAGTAAGCTCGGAAAGATTGCAGGATAACCTCTTAAAAACCTTATTTTCTATGTTTATATGAAGAAAGTGCTGTTTTTTCTTCATCTACATTCCTGTGTACTTAAAAAGTTAATCTGAAACTGTAATGCTATCTCCCTGTGAAGGCAAATGTATTTTTTTCTTTTCATGTAAGAGCTTTTAAAAGCATACTTTAAAAATTATTCTAGCCACTGTTTTCTCTTTTGCTAACATTTCAGAATGATCTTGGGCATTTTATAGATAGCTATAAACCAAGTAGAAAACATGCCAAATTACATTGTTTATTCCAGGTTGTTCCTCATTATTTTTTTGTGAGTGAGGAGGAAAAAACAGTCTGAATCTATTGAACCACTTACATGCACGCCAAAATCTTCTAGAGAATACTTGAAAATGGGAGGATTTGGGCTGCTCTCTGACTTCTTTCTTCAGTATTAACAGTAATTACATCTCTTCAGTGCATATGATTCAGTGCATTTCTAATGCAGTCTGATTTTTCTAAATAAAAAATTTTGAAAATAGGAAATAAATGTGGCTCAAGATGAGAAAATTGTTTACCCTCAAGGATGGTTGTTTCTTTCCTTCCAGTGTATGAATCATGTAGATTCTCTACTTCATTTTTGGTCCTTCCTTTCAACTATATTCCTAGACAGAATGCAGTTCTGTCCTTCATCCTTGCCTCTCCACCTTGCAAACCCTAGTTATGTCTTTCCTTGATTACTACATGCACCTCCACTCTCAAGTCGATGCCTGCAATTTTACTGAGTTTATTTACAATACTTGAGTACAATGCCTGATACATCTTTCTATAATATTTTGGTTGTTTTGTTCTCTTATATGACCCTCTTACATGAAGGCAAACAAAATAACATGAAGCCAAACAAAATAACACAGCAGGTAAATAAGGTGAGCTGAACTACACAGGGTTTGGAAAATTGGATTTATTTCGTTGTCATCTGCCTACCTTTAGGCAAGAATGGCAGATCTCTTTTTTCTCTACATTCATCAATGCTGTCTTCCATGTTGCCACAGTTGTGGTAAGCCACCACCACCTTCAAGATTTTTCTGGATTTGGGAATCTGTCCAACATAGGAACTCTAGTTAAACTGTTATTTAATACATGTTGTATCTTTGACACCCTGTTTATATGCAGAATCTGCTGCTTGATGTGACTTATAGCATCTACCCAACACAATCAGGACTGTGGAGGGTTGTTACCTTAGTCAGAATGGACTGCTTTATTGGTGGGCTTGAGTTGTGTCAAGGAGGTGTTTGGAAAGGGGAAGAATGAGTCCCCACTCCCTTGTTCCTCTTCCTCTCCAAGAGGCAAAAGTGGTGAAATGGGGTTTACTCAAACAGAACAAAAATTACTACGGCAAACAAACTCCCTAAAAAGGCTTCTAGAATGAGTGGAGAGTGAGGAACCACAGAGGCAAAGCAGCTTTGGATAGCAGAAGAGGGCTACGTAGCTTTGTGAGAGCAAGAGATGCAGTCTAACTGCAAGACTCATAGGTGAGCTAATCTGCAATAGAGTAAGAGGGCACCATGATCGTGAAGGTGGTCATCAGTTACAGGTAATGGAAAGGATTTTGGGCATCCTAGCAGACAGCTGTACAGTTTGTGCTTGATGGAGACCTAAATACAGCCTCTGTGTCTTAACGCTTCTTATAACTAGGTCTGGTGTTTCTAAGAGTGAGCGTGCCATGCCTGTGCTAGTGTATGGCAAATCCCTGTTTCCCTCTGAAAGTTTAGAGGAAGGTGCGGAAGAGGTTTTAAACCACTGTCAGATACTGTTACCCGTTCAGGCACAGGGCATCCAGCAGTGTTTGCAGCTACACAGGACAGCCTTTGCAAAACAAACCAGCACTTATTAGTCAGCTGGCATATGAGAACTGTTTGGTTTCTGAATGGAAAAGCAAAGCTTAAACATATGTCTGTGCTGGCAGCATAAATTACTTTCCTGCGCAAGTGTCCAGAATTCCTTTATTCCTTCTTTACGTTTCCAGCAGAGCTCTGAACTGGGAGTTCAGACACCAGGGTTCATGTTTTGTCCAAGTTTTAGTCAAGTCAGTTTGACATGTTCTTCTTTCCTTGGCTGCCAGTGGTCATAAGTCAATACTTGGAGTGATCATTCTTGTCTCACCCACGGTCATTCCATTCATATGTGGGCAGTTTTGGGGATTTCACTCAGTTCTTTTCCAGTCCCTTGTCCTGAAAATCCTGTAACCCTTTCAGTACCAGATGACAACAATACAAAGTGAGGGGTGAAACCATTACGGTTTTCTTTTAAAAAGTAGCTGCAGCAGTTTTCACCTATTTTGCAGTACTGTGTTTTAACGATAAACCATAGTAGTTACTATGCTTGTGTCAGTTAATGTAATTTGACAGATAAATGCCATGTAGTCCTACCAGCTTCAGCCTGGGTTACTTATGTACCGTGATGTACAGAATACTGAAAAGCTGAGTTAAAAGTTCTGCATTTTTTTCTAAGACTTCTAGCCAGGTTAAATTGAAAAGAGATGTGGAGAAGATACTGCAAAATTGTACTAACCTCGTTGTGACTGGTAAAAGGTGGGGTTTTTCTTGTTTTCATGGTTTATTCTCCACAGAGAATAGATAAATTTATAAAAATTGTGTTGAGTGGGACTGTTTCATGATACTGAATTACAAAAGGAAAAATCTTCACTGTAAATGTAATAAGATGGGGGGGTTTCCCTGTGTATTCATGATATAACTGGCACAAGTTTGTAATCTTCTTGAAGTGTAGTGGTCTTACTAAGCTGAGATAGCGTTCTTCTATGAGCAATGCAGCATCACTCATACAAACTGTTTCTTATTTACAGATTGATATTTTTATTGCCTCGTTATCCTTAGACAAGCAAGAAAGATTTCTGATCATTTCCGGATATGAATTGACAGTAGCAAGTCCTACATTAACACATTCTAATTTTTTTTCTTGTTTATTTCAAACTGGGGTTTGTATTTGGACAGCCATTTTGAAATGTTTCACTGTACATCAAAATAATAGGTCCTAATGGATTGCTTCCTGCTTGACTAGATAAAAGTATTTATTTAAAAAAAAAATTGTGCCTTAGCAAGTTTCAAAGAAACAGTAGAGCAAAATAAAGTAGATTTTCTGTTAATGAGTTTGCTTGATCACGCATTTATATTCTGTGTATGGTTTTATTATATATTAAATTCTGACAATAAGGTAGCTTTTCCTCTCCGAGGTCAGTAGTGTTCAGATTAATCAGGCTGACATTTCATGCCGGTGGGTCATGAACTGTTGATAATAGCATTAAATGGTGATTCACTTGCTGCGGGGAGCACAGCTCATTATCCAGTCACTATATTAAATCATCGCCACAAACAGCTAGAATCCTCTGTGTGTGTGCATGCACGCATCTGCACACATACACACACGAAAATTGGGGTGGGGTTCTCTATCGTGTAGCTCTCCATTTCTCCGTTTATAGCAATTGTTAAAGCTCTTTCCAGCATGCAAGGATTATGGACTTCTCTCAATTTGGGAGACTGGAAGAGTTCTCTTTGAAAAAATCTGTTCATGTACAAAACAGGACTATGTGGTTTATTTTGTACCTTCTCTCTGATAAAGGGGCATAATTTTAGTAGCCAGTTCCATGTTAGACAGAAGCGAAGAAAAATACATGTGCATAATTTCTAAAATGTTAGTGTTGGAAAAAGAACAAGATGCAAAATTAAAACCACTGAAATCTAAATTGCTTGTATTCATTGAGTATAGATTTTTATTTAATACTGTGTTTCAGGGACTTCTATATTAGTTTCAGATGTGCTACTTCCTGTTAAAAACATGCATACTTAAAAAAAAAAAAATTAGCCGCTGTCCCAGTGCAAGAAAAGTGTATCTATCATAATGGAAAATTTTAAAATAGAAGACTGTCTAAATAGCTTAACAGCAGATTAATTATGTTGAATGAGGGGAAATTCCACTCTCTAATGCTTAAAAGATTTTGCAGTTAAATGCAAATCTTACTTAAATTTAAGTTGCATTCTTTAAAAATGAAATGTGAATTCAGAGTATTGCAAGGCACGTGTTTAGCAATTAATATGAAATGTTGGGCTTTTTTCTCGTACCTGGAGCAGAGAATTGAGGAGTTTTCTCCTGCCCTGTCCTCTGCCCCCTCCATCTGAGCTAGTATAATTTGTTTTAGTGCAAAAGTGACTGTTGTTCAAAGGCAACACTTAGAGGCACTTCACTTTAAGATATGAAGGCTTACTTGAAGAATGAGCTTCTCAAGGTCTTTGTAACTGACACTGGAGAAGTGATTATTTATAAATATTAATTAGCATTAGAACTGTGTTAACCTTAGTATTAACTTAGAAACTGAGAAGCTGGGGTTTTTTTCACATATATGTACATTTTTATACTTTTATTTAAATGGTTACAGAAAAGGAAACCTTTTTCCAAAGTGGTTAGCACAGTATATACTTTAAGAGAAGTAAAAAAAAAAAAAAAAAAGGAATTATGAAGGGAAACATTCTAAATTCCTCAAATTGCCTTTTTTTTTTTTTTTTAGGGTTAAATAGCAGCTAAAACTGGCAAGAGAAACAAGATAACATGAAAAACCCGTGGGCCACTAGAGGTCACTGTTTGGTAATCAACTTCTAATGAACCAGAACTGTCAGGAAGGCCAATAAATTACACTGTAGATTTTTCTAATTATGAATTCCTATTTAATCATTCAATGACAAGTTAACTGTGGCAGCGGTTCTATGTACTTTGCATACACAGTTATGTTAATGTACTATTATATTTCTTAGGATGGAGGTCCTCCATCATTAGAGCAGTTCATTACCAAAGACTCTCTTATCTAATCATAATTACTGATTATGAGAAATAATTAACTTTGTTACCCTCTTAATTCTGTTCATAGGCAAAATGCACTCTTTTTCTTTTCTTTTTTTTTTTTTTAATGGAAGACCGGGGCAAATACTGACTTTAGATATCTTTACATTAAAGAAAAAAGGTTAATTTGGTTTTGTGCAAAATTGCTGAATTTGTAGTGTTGGAATAGTTACAATATACAAGTTGGAGTAGTCGGGAAAAAGGAATTACACGAATTATTTTATAGTGGATCTGCTTAAGTTGTCATTCAGTACAGTTAAATGTGAAAACATATTTTATTTAATGAAAATACAGCATTTGGAGTGTGTAAAGTTTCGTAAATTTAAACCATATGATTGCATATTTGCTCATCCTGAAACAATAAAAGTAATAATAAAAGTAGTATCTCTTTAAAAAAAATTTTTCCTACTAAACTTAGAATTAGTTCAAACATAAAGAAGTATGACTCTTAATTCAATTACAAGGTTTTGAACTCATTGGATAAAGTGGCATCAAGTATATTGAGAACACTGAGGAGTACATTGCATTTTAGGCTGGAGGGCAATGCTAAATCTAGTTCTCTGGAAGAGATGTACTATCTCTTTTGCAGAGGAGTAATAATAGAATTATGTGCGGAGGATCCCTAAACAGGAAATAGAACTGGGAAAGGCCTTATAACGAAGGGATTCCTTAAATGGAAGCTCTGTATCTTTCCAATTTAGGCTGCTTTTCTAGCAGTTGTTGTCATCTGGTATTATTATACTGCTTTGCGTTTTCAGTGCTGAACAAAAGCTTTGAGAATTAACTATGAATGTGCTGAAATTGGGCAGCAGAAAATGCTTTGTTACTTTATGGATGTAGAATTAGGCGTGCTTAAAAATATGCATATATTTTAAAGGAGAAGCTGAAAGATAGACTGTGTGGGCTGTTTACTGTATCCGGAGGCGAGATTCAGTGCCGAGGCGCTTGCAGGAAGGACAGACGTGTCTGAAGCCATGCACTTTGATGGTGGTTCAGATTCTCAAAAAAAATTCTTCGTCTCATACCACTGATTACACTTTGATGGACAAGGTTCAAAAGTTCATTCAAAAATATTCAATGCAGCTTTCGGTCCTATTAAGCATTTCTTTCGATTTCAGTTGGTAAAGCTGTATCAGTTGTCCTGTCATAGACTGTACCCAAAACAGGTAAAATTAAAACTCGCAGCTGGGCAACTCTCCAGCAGAAAATACTGGAGATTGATTTCTTTTTAAATTACCTGCCTGTTATTTCTTTCTGGCTATATGTTGCTATTTTATTTTTAAATTTTGCTAGATTTCTGCTATTAAAATACTAGATGCTTTTTAAATGTTGTGAATGTAAATATGCCCCTACTGCTTGGGATTGGCATATGGCATTACAACATCTTCAGCTCTTAGGTAAACCAGAAATACTTAGGAATAGGTATGCTGTGCTGTTCCACCTCGTTTTAATGCTTTCTGTCTTATTTTTCTGTGTTCACAATGTTTTTATTTTCTTAGGAAATGACTAATGAATGCATCAATAGAAATTTACCTGCATGACTTTAGGCTTCTGCAGCTGGCTTTCTAAGAAGCAAACCTTTTATTAAGAAGAACACTTGAACTCATACCTGTTGGGCAGTGAAGTTTAAACGGATACCTCGGTGTGGTTGTTTCTGGGTTTTTTAGCAATGTGCTTAATGCCTTCATTTTTCAGCAAAAAAACATGCTGCAGTGTTTTGTTGCTTTTGGCGGCCTATATGAGGGTAATATGATGAAGAAAATCATAAAGGACTAAAGTGTTTCAAGTATTTTGTTTTTGTAAAAGGGGATTAATATCTCATTACAATTGTACTCATACTGGAGAAATGTAAACAATAACATTAAAAATTCCTGGTTTATTTTTCCTTCAAAGGTTCTTGTTTTTCTGTTATTATAAAATGGTTTCAGCTATTATATATCTGTTCCACAATGCTGGCTAAACATACTTGCGTTTTGCTGTGGACTTGAGGTAGAATGCATGAGTATTGGATACTTTCCAAATAGGGACATTCAAGTCCAACTAGCAAAAACTGCAAATGTGGTGGCGTATGGCTGTTTTTTGTAGTTTATAGAGCTCAGCAAAGTTGGCCACACATCTGGTTTTGCTGGTCATGAATTTGCATGTATGTTGCTCAGTCAAAACTGAGGTAAGATGAAAAGCTGTGATGGCAAGGTGGATTGTTGGTGGGCTCTTGCTATCCCACACAAACGTTAAGCTTTTGAGGGTTTGATGTTGTTGTTCATTTTGGTATTGTCTCTGGATTCTAGTTAGAGCAGATAGAATAGCTCTTCTGGGATTTTACCTTCTCTTTTTCTAAAGGGACACTATAAATGTTCCATCTCTGGGCTTTTTCTCCTATGGCCCCATAGAGGTCTATTTTCTGGTTGCTGATCTTCTGCTTAGAGAGAAAGCTTCTGAAGAAAGTGGGGTTGTGATGACCTCAGTGGATGATAAATATGCAGCTCTGTCACCTTTCTGATGCCAGACAAAAATTATTCTTGTTTTTGCACTATGTGATTGAGATAAAGTTTTATTTCTAGGACTTAAACCTCATCCAGGCAAGATGGGAACTGTGATAGAGCCTGTCTGCTCTAAACTAATGGGTTAACACTGGCCCATGTAGTTGAGAAGCTGTATTTATGTTCATGTTTCATTTTTGAACTTCCCCTAAAAGAGCAGAAATTCAAACAGTAGTGCTGGGCAAGAAGATGATGAGTTATTTTCTTTGTTTCTCTTGTATTTGATATTTATCTTGTATTTGATGCTGTGCTTACTCAGAACCTAGCAATGGTTAACCAGATAGCTTAGTGCCATGCGCTTTACATTTGGACTGTCCTGAAGTCTTTGGTATCTATCCTTGAAACTTTGGTATCTTGGGTATATGGAATATACTGCTTCTATTCTTCACTGGCTGTCCAGCCTTCGTGCTAATGTTTAGATAAAAAATTAAATACTTGTTTTGAACTGTGCTAAGCTCTATGCAGTTAGTTTTACTGTCCACAACTGTAGATACTTGCAATTGTTGTTGTGAAGTTTTAATATTTCTGTATAGGTCTGCAGCCCCAAATGAGATTTAGACCATGTATCTAAATATTAGGGATGGGTAAAGGAGTAGCTAAGTCTGGTACTCCAGCAAGAACACCTAAGGGCTTTTTCTGTTGTGTAGGGCTTTTATGGTGAAGTATGGATCAAAGGGAGAGAATAGGAAAGATGACTGGCATGAACTACTCTTTTAAGATTTTTTTGATACAGTATTTTGGGTATTAAAAATAAGCAAATAATTTAACCAATCGTATTTTATTTTCTTTCTTATTGCAGTGGTGTTAACCTTTTTACTTGGTAACTTTTCAGGTGCTTTGATATTTCTCTTTGACATTACAATGACTAGAACTAAATGTAATGCTTTTAAAAATGCTACAGGCAGCAGAACAATCTCATCAGGCCTTTCAGTTTGTACTTCTATTGAAAAAGCTAAAGTATTTTCTGTGTGTATTTGTCTTTTGCAACTTATTTTCTTTGGCTAATTCTTTTGAAGGCATCAGTTGCTACTTAATACATCTCGTAAAATTTTCCTGGTGCATTCCGCTCATATTAAACTGCCTTAACAACAGCTTCTACTTAGTTTTTGCATGATTTATTGAGAGGGCATATTATTTTCTGTTTTGGCATCCTTTTATAATATATCTAAATCAGATTGAAGATTTTTATTCTGGCATCCATGGCCAAGTTCAAGTACTAATCCCTATACAATTCCACTCAGGGCTTCCTTTAAAAGCATAAAGCTTCTCATTTCCATTTTGCCTATGTTGTTTCATCAGTTCTTTATCCTTCCTCTGCACTATTTTCTACCTTCACATCCTGATGATGTTCACATAATTTTTTCTGTGCCCAAAAGGGATATCCTTTGCTACTATACCACACATATGAACCTATTGTTTATATACATGTATCCTCATGATTGATGTAAATCCCTAAGTGTGTTCTCCTTGAGACCCCTGAGAATCCTTGCGTGTACAGCAACACTTCTCAGGTTGGCATGTGGGACTGGAGAGTTTGGTAATGTCTTTTGTCTTCGGACAGCATCTAGCAAAATAGGGATCCAACGGTGACAGCAAGGGAAGTGCTAAAGAAAGGCTATTAAAGCAGTCTCTGACCGCATCTTCTACCTTCATGTTATTCTAGGAGGCAAAATCTGTTTAATTACTCCCTCTCATGCTGGGCTGCCCAGAACAGGTAGCATATTGCACACCTCTCTTGCATCTTTCTCTCAGTCTCTGCTACTGCTAGGAAAAGAGCTGCATGGAGCTTTAATGCTGATGCACACAGTCTGATCCACTCGTCTTCATTCTTGCCTGTGCTTGTAGGAAGGGGGTTAGAGGAGGAGGAGGGAATTATTATTCTGCTGCTGACACAGGGAGAATGAGAGTGGCTTGATGCAACAGAAGATTATGTTCCCTGAGGATAAACAAACAGAAGGAGATAAATTAGGAGAGAGGATAATCCTGTTAATATGTGCATTCCTTAATTCTGATTCAGTTTTTCAAAATGTATGATTTCACAGAGGTTAGGGATTTAATTAGTACCTGTAAACCACCTCTTAAAGTTTACCTTTTAGATAGTGGAGTAACGCTTTGAGTTGACATTTGAGATGCACAAATTTGCCCATGAACAGGAATTGTAGGTTGTGATATGAATATCATGTGAGGGAAAAATAATAATGTACACATCACTATCCCTTCTTCAATTAAAAAAAAACCCAAACTTTTGTTCTTCAGACTTCTTCACATTATTGTTTGTTAGGAAGTCAGAGCAGGTTATTCCTTGCAGTCTTCTGTTGCTTTTTCAGCAGAAGCTGGGCCATTGTGATATTTATCTGAATTCAAACAAGGCTAATTAAAAGAGCTGCTGACAGTTGTTGTGATCTGACTTTGACTGGAGCTTGATGGTCATTATGGGTAAATAATGAACCAGGTCTGCAAATGTAGCAGCTGCCAACTTGGGATAGAAGAGCAGCTATTGCGTCCAATTTAAGGATCTATCGACCGCTTCCCTTCTCCCTGCAGATCTTCTTCCTAGCAGAAAACTAATGTTTTCTACTGCTTTGTTTTGTGGTTTCAGCTATTTCTGATATAGTCTGTAATTTCCTCTTAAATATTTAACCTAGTCCATTATTAGCTTTCAGAGTTAACAACTTTTCCATTGGGCTTTCTTTGCATTTTTATTTTGTTTTGTTTTGTGGGTGGGTTTTTTTGCAGTTTGTTTTTATGTACAATGTAACTGCTTAAATAATGATGATAATGTGTATTTAATTTGCCTGTTGCTGCAGAATAAAAATCCACTAGGCTTTTTTTCTTTGTACAGCCATAATCTAACAAATTGTATAATTGGATTATGCTGTGAAAGAGATGCTTCTACTTCCTTAAGTGTGCTTTTGTCTGGAGTAGTACTGAGTACTCATATAAATCTTCAAAGCACTGACCTGAGCCTTCATTTCCATTTTTGTTCAAACATCACTAGTTTATGAGGTACGGTGATGCAAAGCTCTATTTATCAGAAGAGAGAAACAGCGATGACTTTCATTAAGGTGCACTTCCAAGTACGTTGTCGCTTCATCATGAGATTTGCCTTGTCCCATTAGCAAGCAGGAGCAGTGCATTAAAGGAAAAACAGCAAATTTTAATAATAGACTAATTCAACTTTCTTCTAGAATTCTTGCCATTATAAATGCAGTACAGGCATTTAAAAACCACCACAGAATTGGTATACACAAGAACTTAGCGCATCTACCTAGCGTTTGCTCAGCTGCCATTAGAAAAGGCAGCGTGCATTATGTAAAATGTACGAAGGCGCTTGTGCATAGTGCATAATGCGGCAGAACTAGGGATCTTGCTGGGAAGAAATGATCCCAAGCGTGCCCCTAAAAGACAAGCCTTGCTTTGAGATATAATGATGAAAAATTGCCCGTTTATTTGTGTCTTTGCATTTCAGCAAAAACGAAACTTTGACTCGTCGTCTGTGGCGCTGCCGCAGGGGTTTTGTGCATGTATGTGTGCGTCCGCGGGTGTTTCTGTTCTCGCTCTGGAAAGGCCAGCGATACGTTAACAAGGGGTTATGTTATGCTGGTTTATGTTAAACCAGATCACCCCCTAACATGTGCGGAGCCATTCATCTGTGTCACCAAAACCCAAGAGAACATCTGACATGGACTTTGAAACAGAAACAGTGATCACTTACAAATCAAACATGGCACACTCTAAACCGATTGTGCACGGCAATCTTTTCGAGAAAGGACAACTAATTGAACATGATAAAGTGTAAAGTTAATTAACACCCTTAAATTTGTTGATTACTTTCACGGGATTATATTGTTCGTTGAGGAGCAGCTTTCCATCCCAGCTGTCGCCTTTTTAGCGAATGTCGCTGGTAAACAATAGAGACACCATAACAAGTCGTAAATGGTCCCTGTGACAGCAGCCCCTTGTGAGGCTGCATCTGTAGAAAATGATTAGAACAATTGCATTTTAAAGACGGCTCACATTGCAGCCCGGTCCCATCGGCCCTCTTCTTTATCTCCGCTGATGGCAGACTGGTTAAAACATTTAAGTTCTTTTGAGCAAATTAAGTGATTTACTGTGTTTTAGTTATACGGCAGCAGAATAGCTTCGTAGGTCTAGCTTTGATGCTGATTTTTGTAATAGGGAGAAACACAAGCCCTTTGAGTGCTGGTGTGTTCTGGGTTGGTTTTTTTTCCTGAGACTGTTCTGTTTACTTGTTTCCTGGAAGTAGATTGAGGATGGCACATGTTGTCTATGAAGCAAGTAGAAAAAAATTGATACCCTGTTTATATTTTGTAAGATAACTAGTCTCCTCGTGGTTCTTTTAAATTTATAGTACGATTTAAAATATTCTGCTTTCACTTCCAGTGGGGATTTGTAGCTGATTTTGCGTATGCATGACTTTTAATTGGTTTTGGATTTATATATGTAGCAGAACAATAGTAACCTTTTCAGTTAATCTTTCCTTGTGTATCTTGGTTTAACTTTTTGTGAGTTGCAAAAGACAAAGTATTTTGTGTGAGCTGGCAGGTACTTAGAATGCTTAGTCCTTAAAAACACACACACACAAGATACACAGATGGAGGCTCTCAAGTTCAACCTATCTGAAAGAGAGCAAACATGACAAGAAACTGCTTGTTTGAGGCAACTGCAGTCGTTTATGCTGCATTTTTGCAAAAAATATTGGTATAAAGGACCAGTGTTCTCTTGCACTTCCCAAAGCATAACAGGGAAAGCCTCAACTCTTACACTTGAGGGTGCAACGTTGTAAAACAGGACAGAGGATTAAAATTCCAGCACTGTTTTCTTGTTTATTTTTTATCCAGTTTAGATCACAAAATTAGTTGTTAAAATTGCTTAATAGACTACATGTTGAACAGAAAAATGACAAAATAGATGGTTTTTTGCCTAAGCTTTTTAGTGTTGTAGCTCTCATCTCTAGCTTGTCCTTTGGAGTCTCTGGAGCAGCGACACTCACATTGTTTCAGTTTTTCCTCTCAACTTTGTGAGCAACAATTTTTTTTATCTGTGGGTGAAATGCAACAGTGGCTTAAATATTTTGGCACAGGGATATGCTTCGGTGCTCTTGTGTTTTCAGCAGTGTAACTGTTTTCCGCATTGCCGCTGTGACGGTGCTGTAATGTGTAGCCTTATAATCTCACTTCTTTTTAACTCATCTGCACGTTGGTCTTCTTACAGACACGTAATAAAACTGAAACCAAAAGCAAATACTTTCATGTAACATCTTTACATTAACGTCTTTTTTTCTAGCAAATTGTAGTCTTAAAAATAAGCAAACTGATTGAAACCAGGCAGCTTTAGTGACATAGCTATAGAGGTAAGACCTTTTTGTTGGGTTGGTTTGGGTTTTTTTTGAGCTGGAAACGTCAGTGGCAAATTACAAGACTTTTTCCAACATGTTAAATACTGTTGTAAAAAGAACAGAATAGTGAATATGGAAGGGCCAGGTGGCTACTGAACTAGGCTGCCTGGCCTGAAAGCTAAAACTTGAGGTCATCTCCAAACTGTCCCAGGATAGCTGTGACCAGTTGCTGTTGTCATATGAGGGCTCCTGAGCCTCCATCCACATTTTCATCTGAAATGTTGAACTCCAGAACCACTCTGCATCAGGTTCAGTGGGCAATCCATTGGCGATCAAAGTGAGGAGCACGTGGATTGAACTAATCCTTGCCCCACAAGTAACTCAGGCAGATGCAACAGGATGCTTTGAAGAGCAGTTTTTTACATGCCTCTTCTGATAAAAGAAATTAATTTTCCAGATCTTAGTCCAAAACCTTCTAGTACCCGAGTGGGAAACCCATCTCCAAGAGGGTATACCATACTGCAATGCTACTTTATAACTTCTCACCATGCTTTTTCCCAGATGCAGTTTTTTGCATGCCCCCTCACTAGCTAGATCTCTTATCATGTTTATCTGCAAACTTGTTCCTGCCAGTTTATATCTCTGGGAAAAAACTCTGATGGTATTATGACCTACTGACTTGGAGTTGAGCTACTCAGTGGGATCTGCTGGTGTGACCTCCTTAAAGGATTATGCACACAGGTGTAGGGGGATCCAGTAGTCTTGCTATGCAGCAGAGGAAGTCTTACACATGCTAATCACAAATACAGTTTCTCAGAAAACCATTCCCTGAAGACGAGAAGAGGCTTTCTGTGTTTTAGAAAGAATAAATAGATTCTGAAGGACTTTTGACCCTAATCAGCAGTGGTACATAAAGCGCTATCTTAGGTAGTAAGAGATCTTTAAAAAAATCAAAAGATGAAAAATAATCATTAGCTTTTTCAAATTACATTAGCTGCTCTGGTTTCTCCGTTGCGCTTTTTAGTGTCAGAAGCTGGTAATACTTTACTGGCTTGTGTTGTTGGTGTGGAATCTGTGATTGTGAAATAAAGCTGTGCATTCTTGTCTAACGATTTTTTATTTCTATTTTTAGCTGAAGTTACAGTTCTTGTACTCCTAGACTCCCTGCCAATTTTTTTTAAATTGCCAGCATTATAAATTTGCTGTGTTGCTTATTTAATTCTGATAAAATAGCTGATAGTTGGCAAGGACCCTAGATGATAAAATTTACCATGAAGTAAACAGATTTTTGTTTTTAAAAAGATAATTTTCCGAGCCTTCTGCATTATACAACAAATTGTTCTTTTTTTCTACTTAACTAATTTATTTTTTCTACTTGAAATGTAAGTGTTTGAACAAGTGAGAGAGTGCAGCTGTCAGAAGATTAACCAGCTGAAAACTATTGTCAGCATTAATTTTGCTCTAATAAATGACTCTCTGAAGCTATTTAGCAGCCTGTAATCTAGATACAAGGCTATTGACCTATGATGGATAGTACTGGGTTTTGTTTGTAAGCTTTGACTTAAATTGTCTACTTAATTTGCTGCAGGTCAGATCACAGGATTAGTGGTAAAGGCCATTATGTGGTTTGAATAAAAATAGCTAGAGGAATGGAATGAAAATCATTGTGTTTATTAATGTAGCAATCTTTGTGGTCATGTACATAGTAAACTGGTAGCCAACAAGATGACAATGACCTATTTGTGTTAGCTCTAAATCTAGGTTTTGGTCTTAGCACAGTTCCTGTGAGTTGCCCAGGAGGAGCTGTTCAAGTGAGATTAAGGATTGGCTGCAAACAGGGACTCTCCACCTGAACAGGAAGGTCTTCACTGCTGTAGATATTTCAGCACCTCTACAGTGTTGTATATATAGACTCTTTTTTTTTTTTTTTTTTAAAGCTGTGGGTCTGACTGAGTTGTTCTGGTAGCTCCAGTTCTGGACTCACCAGTACAAGAAGGGTACAGATCTACTGGAGTGAGTCCAACTAAGGGACGTGAACATGATGAAGGGACTGGAGCATCTTTCACATGAGGAGAGATGAGAAAGCTGAGACTGTTTAGCATGAAGAGAAGGCTCAGGGGGGATCTTATCAATGTGTATAAAAACCTGATGGGAGAGAATGAAGAAGAGAGAGCCTTTTCTCAGTAGTGCCCAGTGACAGGACAGGAGGCAATGGGCACAACTTAAAACACATGGAATTCCATCAGAAATGGAAGAAAACACTTTTTTACTGTAAGGGTGGTCAAACACTGGAAGAGGTTGCCTAGAGAGGCTGTGGAGTCTCCATCCTTGGAGATACTCCAAAGCCGACTGGACACGGTCCTGGGCAACCTCCTCCAGCTGACCTTGCTTGAGCAGGGGAGGTTGAACTACATGATCTTGAGAGGTCCCCTCCAACCCCAGCAATCCTGTGATTCTAGGTTGTCATATAGGGTGAGCAGCTACTTCATCAGTGGGAGCCTCTTTGCTCTACTCTGTTGCCTATTTTCACATAATTGGTAGGTTTTTACTATTTTTGAGATCTTGATCTATCAAATTTGTCTGAAAGTCTACAGTGGCTTCAAAAGATAGTGCATGTTGGAAGGCAGGATGGGGGAAATAAATGCTGGACAGATACAGAAAGGGGCATTTGTAGACATAGTTGCACAGAGACGGTGCGTCCATTGAAATTTTTATAGGAAAGCAAACAGAAATTCTTCAAATTCTTCAGTGTGAGGAGCTGCAGTGTAACTATCCTTGATGTGAGAAAGGAAGTCCAATACTGACCACTTTGTTCTTTAGCTGTGGTACAGCACTTACTTGGACTTAAGGCTTTAAGTTGAGAGAAGCTCTGATTAGCCTGCTGTGGTTGCCCACTTTATCTGAACTTTTTGTGCACAAACTTGGTTGCCATGGTGGCTTAGATGTGACCTTATTTTTTTCTCTTTTCATTGTTTTTTTTTTTTTTGCATAATTTAATTTATTAACAGGGAACAAGGAAAACAGAAATGTCCTGTTTAAATGGGATATATTTCTAACAGAATAACTTTTTTGCTATTTGAGGTTGTTAGATTGTATTGTTTGTTTTTTTGAAAAGCTCTGTCTTCAACTGGTAAGCTTTTTAAGAGTGCATTTTCATTTGTTGATGCACAACATCTAGCTCATTGAAGGTAGTTCCAGTTACACTTTGGAAACTATTTCAATAGAAACATTTGTTAATGTTTATTACGGTAGCTAGTTGGTGACAAAGAACTGTGAATCATAGCTGGAGAGCAACCTGACTTACTGTAGAAACAAAATGGTCTGCCACATGGAGGAGGAACAAACTGCTTCACTTGGACATTCTGTTTGTAAGAACACTGTACCTTGTTGAGCATGTTTGATTTGAAAGTAGGTCGTTACCTGCAGCTGTACATCCTAACAGGCCGAAGTTTGATGCATAGCACAGAAAATTTACAGTGGCTATGCTTCTTGCTGAAGTGAAAAATAGTGAGGAAGCTTATGTGTTCATCAGTTTGGGCAAATTTTCCTTGCAGTTCTACCCATTAAATGTCGGGAATGAGGAGGTTAAGGATGTATCAGTAATTCATATTAGAATTAGACTTCTTTTAAGGAATAGAATATTTCATGGAGGTGATAACTATCACATGAAAAAATTGCTGGTTTTGTGCTTAGGAATTGTATAATCAAAGAACTATGGTGTATGCTTACTGACGTGTGGTAAAGACAGGACAAACTTATAGGACTAAAACTGGGAATAGTGTGTTTGTGTGTGTGAATTATTTTTACATTGTTTTTTACATACTTCTTTACATCATTGTATATGTGTTAAGTTTATGTGTAGGAAACTAACTCAAAGTTTCTCAAATTAAGTAGAATTTTTGCTTCAGATTAGGAACATCATAAACTGCTGAGCTTCAGAAGGCTTGGTTTTCTATGCCTGTGTCTTTTAGATGTTCAATTACATGAAAATCAGGAAGCATTGATAAAAATTAGCCTAGGTTTGGAAAAGCTGATAAAAGCAGAGTTAACTTTGAGCAATGATTTGTCAATAGTTGTATGCAAAGAGTAGTCTGACAAAACAGAAGTTTTCTTTAGTAATTCGGATACAGTAAATTTTGTGGGGTGCAAAGTTGCAGGAAGGGTTGATTGTTTCTTCATATGAAACTATAAAGAGTGACATTGCAAGTTTTCTGTAAGTCTTGTGAATTGTTTATCTGCCAGTATGCCTGAAAGATAAGCTGGCTTTATCTTCATCAAATGTTTGAGAATTAAGATCTCTGGTCCTGTAAGTACTGGGACTACAGGCTTACTTTGAGAGGTTCATCATAAGTATTAGGCGCATAAATTTTACATCGTCAGACCCTTACTGGTAAGATAGGCTACTTAAGGTTTTTTTTAATGTTTATATTAAATCCAGTGTTGTCTTGTTTCAGGTGTTGGAGCTGCTCGAGCTGGAAACCTTACTTTCATGGTTGGTGGAGTGGAACAAGAATTTGATGCTGCCAAAGAGTTGCTGACATGCATGGGTTCTAATGTGGTCTACTGTGGAGAGGTTGGAACCGGACAGGTAGTGCTTCCTGAAAGATTACTAGTTATCTCAGTCTTTTATTTTTGTTGCTTTGCTTTTTCTTTAATGAAACGTACTCTTTTATTTCAGAACTAAATGCATGATAATATGTCTTTTTGTTTGTTGTCTTCAACCGTGTGTTTATAAAATAACCTCATGGCACTCTTCTCCAGCATGCTGTATAGCTTAGCACCAAAACATCTGACCTGGTGCTTCTCCACATTGGCTTGTTGATATTATACTTCTTAGAGGGCACAGATTTTAATTTTGTTTCTTCTAAATGTAGATTTACTGAATGTTCTGAAGGACAAAGAGCTTCTACGTGCCACATATAGTAACTGAGCTACTGTACTAAGAAAAAGATGTATTTCCTAGTCTCTGAAGGAACTATGGGGCAGCTTTCATTGACTTTATACTATTGTAGATCTGTGCTTACTTATGCTACCTTTAGGAGAGAGCTGTCAGAACATATTTGATCACAGCATCCCAGACCTAGTTAAAGAAGATTCAAAAATGTTAGATCTATGAAAATGCAGAAACTAATTGACTGTTTAACTTACTTTCAGGCTGCAAAGATCTGCAACAACATGCTCTTGGCCATCAGTATGATTGGAACAGCTGAGGCTATGAATCTTGGAATCAGGTTTGTTTGATTTTTGTATTGGATTGAAGCATTTTTCCTGTGTTAACAGTTTGTGTGTTTTACAGTTGACTTTCACTGAGATGATGATTCGATGACATAGATAAACTTTTGCCAGAAGTTCTTATAAAGCCATTAACGTGCTAAAGGGATTATTTAACTAAAGTAGGGCTCTTCAGAACAGGAATATTCTCTTGTATTGGTTGTATAGGTTGTTGCATTCTGCATCTGAAGTTAAGAGTTTATTTTTTCTGCTGTAGTGCAATTTACAATATTGTTTGTCTTGCATTATAAACATGCAGAGGTAATGTAGGGGTAACTTTTTGTTTGTATTCTAGGCTAATGTATGGTCTTTTCAGAGTATTATACTCCCATATGGCTCTTGTTGGCTTTGTTTACTTTGTTAAATTGTTCCCAAATATATTGTAAAGTAAAACTTCTAGTGCAGTGTGTATATCAAATTAAGATCAAAGCATAAAACAGAACATCTACCTTTCTGTTCAACTTTACCGCCACAGTTTGTCCTAATTGCCAAAACCCTGCTTTGTCAAAAAGCTGGATTATGCTGCACTGCACACTTGTCAATGCTAAGAGTACCATTTCTTTTCCAGCAGGTAATACATCTGACTTGTAAGTGGCAGCATATTCAAACAAAATTATTTTTCCTTTCCAATTGTAACCTATTTATTTTGCTGTGGTCTTTGAGATTTTGTTCTGTTTTCCAATAGAGTGCATGCAAGTAACAGTTCAGTATCACAGCATTTGAACCTTTCATAAATTCTTTCTGCCAGATCTAAATCACCTGCAAATTTATAGACAGAGAAGTCCTGCATTTGAAAATATTATCTTGCAATTGTGTATCTTTTAAGGGCTCTTCACGAATTATTTATCTGCACAGTTGTATCCTTAAAATTGGCCTGCTAAAACTGCAGATATTATAGATACTTATCAACTGGGCTTTAGACCGTGTGTTCGTGTGGATTTGATACACTATAAAAACAGCAAGAGGGCATCAAATGCTTAAATAAATAGAAAAGAACGCCTACATGTGCACACATACACGAGGCAATGTAATGGATTCACATTTCCTCTTAATTACCATATCAAGATGCAGTTGTTTTATTGAATTGCCCTTGTCTCAGATGTTAGACTATCTTGACCTATTAAGTTGTCATGTTGTAATTGAGATAAAAGAGGAATTTGCTTTGCATCAGTGCTAATTGGTTTATCAATATCCTGTACCATTTACATTTTAAAATTGGGAGTCTGTAAGATACTGAAGCATGTCTGCATCAAGCCATAATAAAAACAGTAGCATTGTTTACAACTATTGTAATCTAGTGTAGTGTAAAGCTTTCATCAGGTTCTGTTTTAAGTCATGGTTCACTTAATAAAGCATATGCAACTGATTTTTCATTATATTTTTATCTACATTTGTAGGAATGATTAGAGTTAAAATTGGAGATAAAATAAAATAAAGAGGTTTGGAAGACAGATATTCTGGGCATGTAAGCCCTGTGCAGAATGTGTTGATGTCTGCAGTCACTGTAGCTTGAAGGTGTTTAGAATTTTCATTTTTTGTTTTGTCCTTTTCCAGTTTAAATTTTGGCTGAATTTGTATTCAGCATTTGTAAGCAAAAATACAGTGTGAAGGTGGCAATATACAAACCTTCCTACTGTACAATCATGGTAATCAAGAAGGAGCTGTATTTATTGTAGAAGAAACATGCTGATTGTAACCCAAATTATACAAAGAGCAGAATCTCATTTAGTCTGAAACTGCATGACGTTTAAGACAGAGGCAGTAATTTAAAACCTTGTGAAATAATTTAGAACCCTCACATTGATTTTAATGTGCTGTGATTTAAATCCTGGAGAAGGTGACTTCCGCTTATAGCTAGAATAACAGCTTTCCACTTTTGGTGTGTACATATTTCTAATGTATAAGTTAACAGTTGTAATTCTAATTATTAGAAGTTTTCCTATATTAATAAATTGATTAGAATTTTTTTCCGAGTCTAAAACTCGGAGCATAGTGTGGCTGCCTAGTCTGGAGAGAGTAGAAAGCTGAACTTGATTTATTAGATTGATGCATATCTGGTGAAGAACATCTGACTCTGATCTAATAATGGTAAAGGACACTGGAAATCTAAAAAAATCGTAATAAGAATTGTAGAGCTTAGACATGTTCTTAACTTTTAGATAGAATATAAAATATCTTCATGTCATGCATTGTGTATATCTGCTACATCACTTAAATGTTGAGTTTTAGAGATTTTGGATAATTAATTACTCAAAATATTGCTGACTGAACTAGATTTAACTAGGAAGTTGTATTATAGCACCTTCTAGAAACCAATATATACTCTGAGCTTCAGTCTTCAAAACAGTGTGGTATTAATTCTATTAATAAACCACTTCTTCTCTAATGTTTTCATAAACCATGTGGCCTAAATTTTCATTTTCTGAAGCAGACTTACTGTTTTATTCATTTCAGATTTTAAAATTACGTCTGCTATTGTTTTATTTGTTTTGGAAAAAATCTATAATTTCAAATACAAACTTCAACATAAGTAGCAAATAGAATGTGGTGGTGAGGAAGGAGAACTGACATTAATGAGCAAAAATTCCACAATAAACTCCCAGAAAAATAGGCAATATTGCTATATAATTTCTGCATTTGTATTCCACTTCCTTTTCTACTTTACTCTAACATCATCTTTATTTACTAATCATCTTCATTTACTAATGAAGTAATGTTCTGACCACTGAAATGCTTGTTTAGTTATGTTTTGTTTTTTCCATTAATTTCCTGATGGAAACATTTATGAATGTTGCTATTAAAAGTTAGACGGTGTGGCAGACATTTTGGAAATGAATTCACATTGTCATTTGTATTTTCTTTTTTTCCAGCATGATAGTGCAACTTGTCAGTAGAAAAATCTTAAGTAGGTTTTGCTATATGGTTTTGTGGATAATGTGCATGTTGCAAAATACTGTAGTGACTTACTATGTCAAACCAACACAAAGAGTACACGTGAACTTCACAAATAAGAAATAAAAACATTAAGCGATACTGTCCACAGCCAAAGACTGTTTTTCTTTTTGCTGATCATCTCAGTGTCAGTAACTTTCTTTTACTGAGCCCTGAGTTCCAGTGAAACAATGTCTGATACTAGGAAAATAAAGCTTGGAAATGAAATATTGCTGATACCTGGTTTGTGTTTAGGTCAGATGGACGTTGCTGCCTGTCATGGAGTTTGCGGTCCCTTCAGAAACTGCTTGCACAGACTAAGGGAAGGGCTTATGTGGTGACAGAAGACAGGGCAAGATTGTTGAATATGGTTGCGATGTAAGGGACCAGGAGAACAATAAGGGCTCCATGGCAATAACCTCACTGCAAAATCACATTTGTACTTCCAACAGCAGAGAAAGTCATCTCTATGAGGAGGAACTGCAGTGGCACCCAGATTTATGCCAAAAACTGCAAATACAGCCCTTTCCTAAGCAATTTCACTTCAGATACGTAAAATGAAAAGACGGTAAAAGAACTTGGCCCTCTGATGCTGAGTTTAAATGTAGTTTCAGTGTCTAGGTCTGGTTTCTGTGAGCACCCCTGGGCTGTAGGTGGAAGACATCAGCAGAAATGGGAGCCAACAGCGTGGAGAGGAGCCTATGCTGCAGGCTGAGGGATGCTTCGCCCTGGGCATGTGCCCACTGCAAATTTTAGAAAGAGGGCCTTGAAAGAATTCTTCTAAGAGCACTGTGGCTCTGCTGTCATCGGCACCGGGTTATAGCTAAGTCTTGTGCAGGTTAGTAATGACACTTGAAAGGGCTTACCTTGTTTAAGATGCCAATGGCAAAGCCATTTTTAGCTGTGGTAGCAGGGTCCTAAGGTTCTGGTTGAATATCTGCAACTTCATATGGTGTTTGTCCGAAGCACCTTGAGATGGGAAACTCTCAACAGTTCAGCTACTTCAGTTGTTACACCTTAAAATGAGACCAGGATGTATCTTTTTTGTGAGATGCCATTTCAATTTTTCTCTCTGTTCCAGACTGAACTCTTGGAGGAGTGTATGAAAATTTCAATATGTGGTCTTATCAAAGCTCAGCAAAACTTGAGTTTTGAGCACTGGCTTGAAGGGATCCTATTTTAACCATGTTTTTGGTATGTGTGTCCATTGCTGATTTTTTTGCTGTTCAGTTCATTAGGCATTTTATTGAAGAAGCATTGATTTGAGGGAAGCAATTGTTTTTGCTCTTTTATAAGTACAGTTAATACATGGGCTTCTTTTCTGCTTATAAGGGAGAAGAACATTTTGGTAATTGTAAATTCACACGCGCATGCACAAGCTCTTGCCACGTCCAATGGCAAGTTGTTATGGGGACTGGCAGACTGTCATCATTTTGATAGCTTGAGCAGTATATCTCTTGAACAGCAATGGAGCTCTTATGCAGAGAGTATCGTATGTTCCCAGCCAATTTACAGGGAAACAGCAATAACATTTTATCATGGTTGAGAGCCCAGTAGCTGCTTCCTATTAAACTTGCCCTTTCAGATACCTGTCTTGGATTAATTTGTTGATTTCAAATGGAAACTCAGTCTTCTCCACTGAAGCATGACTTTCTAGGATAGACTCTCACTGAATGACAATTACTGTATATTCTAGCTGGTTTCAGACCATTACAAGCTTTGGGCACAGTGGAAGACAGAGGACTTCTTCAGTAACTGATTTTAATATATGTCTAATTTTAACTGTCAGTTATATATGCACCAGTGGATGAATCCTCAGAAAGATAAAATGCAAAGCACTTCTAACTTGCTCTTATTAATGATACATTTGCTGCAAAGGAGGGGAAAAAAAATAGGTTCAGGTCTCCTGAAGAGAATCTGCATGGTGTTTAAAAGCAATGAATTTTGAAGAAGCAGGGATTTAAACTGACACTATCTTCCTTTTTCTTTTCGTAGAGCAAAAATATGCCAGATCTAGTGCAGACAATATTTTACATATCTGTATAATACGCACATATCTTTTAAAGTATACTTTCACAGAGAGGTCGTTGGAACGCTGTGAGAAGAGCATTCTTTGGGAGGGTTTTATGAATTTTGAAATAATAAGCTCTCTGTCTTGCAGTATACTCGCAGCTGTAATTACGGGCTTCTGCATGCAGCTAGATATGGCACAAGCAGGCACTACATTGTTAAAAATACTTACCTGGATGTAACAACGATAAGGAAACAAACAAGCCAAGAGATTTGTTTTGGCCAAGAGATTTGTTTTGGCCAAAAAAGCAACCTCTTTGTATTTGAAGGCTCAGATGTTGTCTGCTCCCAGTGCGGGTTTTTTGAACTACAACAATTAAAGCAGTTATTAAGAGTGGCTCTTGATGAAGACTTTGATGCACTATGCAAGATAAAAGTACAATTCAAATACTGCGAAAACATATTGGTGCTGGAAAATACTTTTTTTAAAAATAAATGGCTGTTGAAAACATTCAGTTGAGTCAAAGAGTTGAAAAAAAATGAGGAGGAGAATAAAGCTTGATCCCATTCAGGCCAGCAGGGACTTTCCATTGAATTCCAAGGACTGCTACAGCAATTCGTAAATAAGAGTGCAGAGCAGTAATGCTAAAAAGCTACCTTTGCAGTACAGAAAGTGATCTTGCATTGCATTAGGAGGGCAGATTGCAGGAGACGTGCCGTTACGGGAGCAGGAACCATGCTGTAGGGCCCACTGTCTTAAGTGTAGTTTTTCAAACCTGAAATGCCTACTGGAATACATAGACATAAAATTTCACAACTACTCCGTTGGTAATGGGCTTTTCTCATCTACAAATTAAAACCTTGAGTGCTACAGCGCCTGGAAGCGGTGTTAGGATTGCCATGGCTATGGAGATCTGCAGAAAGTCTGTGGCGTGAGAGCTAATGTAAAGAGTGTAGGCTTCTAAAAAAACTTTAAAGGTTGTGATATATTGTTTTTAAAATGTCCTTTTCTCCTCTTGGATTGTTACTGGAGATAATTCCCTTGCTTTCTTTTTTGTCATGAGCGTAACTGAACATTTGTACAGAGCCAGATAAACTGCTGCTGCTCATTGTTAGTATAAATGCAATTGATGTAAAATTACGCTTATGACTTAATATCAGCATAAATGTGAATTCATAAGAGGGTTAATTTCCTATAATGTGGAAGAACTTTCAGGGTCTACATTGAGCAGCAGTTTATGCTGTCAGCTCCATGATAGAACAAATGACATTTCTACTTGGACAAGCTTTGTTTTAGCAGGATCAGTAACCTTATCAACAGTTGACCCAGAACTATAATAAATATTTGCGAATAGATAACATATGTCACAGTGAGAGACAGACTTGCCTCATAAGCAGGAGTATATAATGAAGATTTAATAACAGCAAAATAAAGGATGTATAGATGTATACAGTAGTAATGTTTTTTGAGAAAAGTAGCATTTTTGTTCACATTATTAGAGCTGGATCATTTGCATTATCTTGCTTACATAAAAAATGCACTAATGTTCACATATAAGCACATTGCACAAGTACTTTCATGCTGCCACACTTGTTTGTGAATTTTTTGCTTTGTTCAGCTTTAGAGAATATAATTTTGGTATGAAGAACAAGTATGTGACCTAGTAGGTAGCAGAACAGAGCATGCCTTTTAGTAATTGAAATACAAGAGAACTACTGTTCTCAGAGGACCTTTATTTTGCTTGCACTTTCAAAATTGCTAGGTGAAGGGGATTCACTTAATGCAAAAGGAAAAAAGCTCTGAAAACCTACTGCTTAAATGGTGGATTGATGCTCTTTAATTTAAGATACAGCATCCCTACCCCCAACATCAATACTCTGTCATTTTTCATGACTTATAATAAAGGGAGAGAAATGATGGTAGGGTCCTAAGATATAAAACAAGTCACCCATGTCTTGTGCATTTTGACATTAACACTTCTCTTCCTTGACCTTTGACAGATTAGGCCTTGACCCAAAGCTGCTGGCCAAAATCCTAAATATGAGCTCAGGTCGCTGTTGGTCAAGCGACACATACAACCCTGTTCCTGGAGTGATGGAAGGAGTACCATCTGCTAATAATTATCAAGGTGGCTTTGGAACAACACTCATGGCTAAGGTACGTAACACTTGCATGTAAAGTATGTACAGTTGCTGCTTTCTGGGCTTCTAGCAAACATTCTTAGTGAAAATTTATTATTACAGGGAAATATGTGTGCATGAACAGAGACGAACCCAATCTCTTACTGTAGCTCTGAATTAATGAGTTGTGTAGGGGGCTTTTCCTTAGCCTCCAGCCTCTTTCTAGCCACTATTACTGCTGAGCCACTCAGTGAGATTATATGCACTGTCTTTTTGAGTTCTGCCTTAATCCAGGAGTCCTGAAGGACTTGTGTGTATGGCAAACATTCAGGAAACCATTTAGGTGCCTCTTGCATGACTGCTCTAGAATTTAGGTGCCTAAGCTCAAGAATGCAATTTGGGGAAATCCAGGTAACCTGATTAGGTGTGAATAGTGGCATGAGCATCTAAGATTTGGGGCCCAATCTCTTCCAGATACTTTAAACTGTGCTACTGGACATGCCCTCTAGCATCCCCTTCCTTGCTAAGCCAACTGATTATGTGCTTGTCTTTCTGCCTAAGGCCATTTGGAATGCAGAAAGCAGACAGGTTTCAACCCACACCCACATCCCCACAGATGGATTTTCTACAGGTATCTGCACCATGGTGTGAGTTCTCCTAAGCTGTCTTTGTTGGTGGCAGAATCACAGAACCACACTATCGATTTGGTTGGAAGAGATCTCTGGGATCATCGAGTCCAACCTTTGCCCTAACACCACCATGTCAACTAGACCATGGCACGCAGTGCCAGGTCCAGTCTTTTCTTAAACACCTCCAGGGATGGTGACTCCACCACCTCCCTGAGCAGCCCATTCCAATGCCTAATGACCCTTTCTGTGGAGAAATGCCTCCTCATTTCTAGCCTGAACTTCCCCTGGTGCAGTTTCACACTATGCCCTCTTGTCCTGTCACTGGTTGCCTGGGAGAAGAGGTCGACCCCCACTTCGCTATGACCTCCTTTCAGGTCATTGTAGAGAGCGATAAGGTAGTGCTGCTTATCAATAATAACCTAGTAATCTAAATTACTTGTTCACAAAGTGGGAGATCTGGGTTTTGGGTCCGTCTCAGAATGAGGAAGTTGTAACCTACAGCTATTCTATCCTAGGATAGTGCACTTACTGCCATGCTCTTGGCTATTCTAGGAAAAGCACTGTCCTGAGTCACTCTCTGGTCAGGAAAGCAAAGCTCTTAGAGGTCAGAGGAAAGTAGGCAAGGAGGTCAGGGCTCTGCATCCCACTGATGAGGACACACAGTTGGAGGAAGGAGCTATAGAACTCTGACTCTTGAACTACTTCTGCATTTAGCACAATGATTGCCTAAGGTAAATTATAAAACCAGCCCTGGAAGAGATCTCTCATCTAAGCATTTACATGCAGGAAATGATTTCACACTAAATATTCGTTTCATGGGGATACTGTACTGAGGGAGGCATTTGAGTTCATACAGGACAGATTTTAGGCATACCACTTTATGAGTGCTCACAACTGGTTAGGCGTTCTGGCCATTTTCAGCTCTTCCAAGTATAGTGGAAATTAAGCACTTAAAACTATAACAACGTTCTCAGAGCTGGTGATCAAGCTCAGATATTGCCATGCAATCTCCACAGTGCTGGAGTTCCTGTATGTAATACCTGCCTACTGATACTGTTCCTGTTATTTTGCAGTTGATTTATATCAATTGGTGCATTTGCATATGCAGTGGAATTAGCCAAATTCTGTCCAGAGTGGGTCTAGACTGTTTTGCATGTGGTAGCACCAAAAATTTTTGCTAATGCTGCATGGCTCAAAACCCCTCAATGGTCCTGCTGCATTTTGTGTTTATGGACCAACAATGAGAAGCTTTCATTTCTTTGAGGGATGTGTTAAAATACTGGAAAACAACAGTTTTTACGTCGTGTTCACATCATTGAACGTAGGGGACAATAAAGTGTTATTTAAATTATTGATTTATAAAATGTGTTAGGTTATTGTTTGGAGTTTGCCAAGGCTATTGATTAGAGATAAGCAACCTGATCTTGGCCCTGCCTCCAAGCTCTTGTTTCCATCTTGTATGCTGTTTTCAGAGTCCGTTTTGCCTGTTGTGTTCTGTTTCACACTCTGGTCTCTGTTCTCATGATTCTTAACTCTTACTCTTGTCCAGAATAATCTCATAGTATAAACATCATGGGTGCATACATTTCCTTCCCTCCCTTTTACATTTCTTTGTAAAGGGATTTTTTTCTTTTGGTCTGCTTCTAAGAGGGACCTTCATCTCCTCTGGAAGCTGCCTTGAAAGATCTTCCTTTCATTGGTGGAATAGCAGCCTGGCTTGTGCCTGTTGAAACTGCCAGCTTTTGATGATAAAGAGTCAGTGATAACTAAAAGGATTGTTCCTCAGAGAGGTTTGTAGTTGCTGTCCACCTCTTCTGACTATGCCTCTCCTGCCAGTCCTGAAGAGTTCCTGGCTGGAATCCTCAGTAAGAAGGAGAGACACTAAATTCCTCTCATGCCTCTTGAGCAATGCTATGTTATTCTATACAGACAGAAGATTACTTGGAGTAAGTAGCCAAGACAGCTGACCGTGTTCAGGGTATTATTTGGTGCAGTGGTGACCTCTATTAAGACACTGCTCCTTAGTTTGTGGAAAGACTTTTGCTACTACCCATTTCATCCTGGTATGTGACATACAACGCGGTTGGCGAATTGAGTAGGGGAGTTTTTTTCTGGGAAATACAGAGCGTGCTTTTGCACTGAAGAAAAAAAGAAAAGCTATATTCAAAGGAGAAGGAGGTAGGTGCAGCCCTGAGGTTGAGAAGAAAATACTTCACAACGAAAATATCTAAGAGTGACTGAGTAACACAGTTACTGAGTTAAATGGCAGTTTCATTTATGTCAACTGCAAAATTAATGTAAGGAACCAGGTATTTCCAAAGTGAGCATTGGAAGCAGATTCTGAAAAAGAATCTGTTTCCCTGTTCCAAGCTGAGAAAAAGTGGTTAGAATAGTTGGTACAGTGAGACATCTGGAAGATGTTGTCAGTTCCAAAGAGTATGAGAGGAGCCATAAACTATGCTCTGATTTTCATTTTTCCAAAAAGGCTGGCAAAGGGCAAATTTCTTTCAGAGTTGTTTTGTGCTATTTCACTTGAGGAATCTCCAACCTCAAGAGAAAATGTGCAAAATATTTCACAACCTGAAGTTAAAGATAAGCTTTACTCACATTTTGTATTTTTTTTCCTTCAAAGCTCTAATTTATAGAGTGGAATTTAAAAAACCAAAACAACCTTCCTGCACTTTGCAGTCAGGAGTCCTTGTCCTTTTAATTATTGAGATGTTGTCTCATGTTTCAGCCATCTTGGAGCCAGAGTTTCGTTATTACAGTGAACAGACCTGCTTTATGAGATTGTATTTGTGCTAGCAGTCTATTCAGAATTTTCAGGGATTGCCCCTTCAGGGAGAAATAGATCACGATCACCACTAACAAAACCAAGCACCTTCACTAGTTTGGAGTTAGGTGATTTTGCCATTCTACTGTTCTATGACGTGATTTAAGCTTTGTTGAATAAAATGGATAATACAGCAACCAGTTTCATGAAGAGGGTTTAGAAGAGGCTAGGAATACGTCATGGAATATCTCATTGTAAGTGAGGTTAAAGTAACTGTTCCTAGATTTGTCAGGTCATCAGTCTTTCAACAGAATTGCTAGACAAGAAGGAATGATCTGCCCTGATGCAGATGAAGAATATTTTGGATCCTGTGACATCTGATATGTATGTTTTTCCCATTTTCCTAGATTTTAAAGTCATTTGAGGGTAATAGGAAGAGTAACTATAATTCTGATTTGTATCAGAATGACCTTTATAGAGCCGATTTACAGATCAAAGTGACATTTAGAGAGTAGAGTAAGATCTTGAATTTCCTTGTGCTAATTCAAATCCAGACACACAGAAAGTAAAGACCTGTCTTGTAAGTCATCCCTGAGAAGCCGAAGGTGCTCTCAGCAGTACTACAGTCTCCCGGTTCTTCTGTATCAAAGATTTGTTATTAAAAAAACAAAAACAAAAAAAAAAAACAACAAACCAAACACCACAGCAAATTCTATAAACCACCATAGTCCTGGACGGACAGAAACTCCAGGCACCTCCTAGTAACACTTGAGAGGTTCTTTTGCAACTTTCTTGAAGTGTGGACCTCAAAATTGATTTCATTAGCCACACCTTATAAAGGCAACCTTGAGTGCAGGCATTACTTGCATATTTAGAGAAGAGATCTGTTTATATATCCAGGCCCTTGTTAGCTTTTCCTTCTTTGGTTGGTTTCATGTCTGATTCAGCTTAGAATTCAAGACATCCTCCAGCCTAGCTTGTCATTTCTGTCCAGCGTGCGTGCAGCTGACTCTTTCTAACTAATTATCGTTAGTCATAGTACCTGGTAGTTGCCTTTGAGTTCTGTCCTGTTTATTTCAGATTATCGCTGTAGTTGACCAAAGACTGTTGGAGGAGAGGTTTCAAATTCATCCTCTGTGCAACCGACCTCCTTTTTTTTCCCCAAATATAGTGTTTAAAAATGCAGTAGAATTATTCTCTGTATCCCTTTATCTTCAGTCATTAAAGAAAACTTTGAGTTGTAGCAGACCCAGGACAGTCTCCTAAGGAATTCTTTAATACATCCTTCTAGTTAGGCTGCAAACCATTCATGTTCACAAAGTGGCCTATGCCTATCATTTTGCTATTAACTGGTCACATTACAATAAACGTATGTATGCTAAGTGGCTTCAATTTTGTTGTTATTCAAATCCCTCCTGCTTGATTTTTAACCTCTTTTTAGAATGAAAGATGTCCTCTTGCCCAGACAAGAAAATGATGCCGTTAAAACCTATGTGAAATGCTTAAGTGAATAGCCAGGGAAATTTTATTCCTGGAGATGATGTAACAAAATGAGGAAAAAGAGTCTAAGTCTTGCTGCCAGGTTATATAGCGATCTAAAATCTTAAAGTTCCTCCTGTCCCGAAGGAGGTTGCCTGCCTTGCAAAGTTTGATTTTTTTCTGTTGAATAAAACATTGAGTTACTGTTTTGAAAATGAAACATTAAACAAGCCTTCCTTCTTCCACGACCGAAATTTTAGGGCTGGAGTATAGTATTTGTTGGCAGTAGAGTTCTCTTCACAATGGAATCTAAATAACCTATAATATGTACATGGCTATTTATAACGTTGTTTCTCCCCTGACTTTTTCTCTTTTTCTTTCCTTCCGTTCTTCCTCTCTACCCTCTTCCTCCCTCCTCTCCGTCCCCACAGGATCTTGGCTTGGCCCAGATTTCTGCCACCAACACAAAGACACCAGTTCCTTTGGGATCCCAGGCACATCAGATCTACAGGATGATGTGTGCAAAAGGCTATGCCCTGAAAGACTTCTCAGCTGTGTTCCAGTTTTTACGTGAGGAGGAAACCTTGTGAGCTGTCCTTTGGAAATGGACACAATAACAAACCACATTTTTTTTATCCTTATAGCTCGTTTGAGAAGTATGTGGATTTAATCAAATACCGTGCATCCTGATCCCATACAGACTAATCATCTTTGGTTGTCTAGATAACAATGAACTCCAGGTTCTTTTCATAATTCTTGAAAAAGCAAACCAGAGGAAGGGATTGTTTGACAATTAGCCAGACAGTGATTTCCTTTTTTTTTTTTTAAGAACTATCAAAGTTTTTTTTTTCACTAGATGCAATATATAAATATTTTTTTATGAAACACTTAACTGTTTGCATATAAAATAACTTACATTATGGCTACAAACTTAGGTGAATCTTGAACAGTAAGAGAATGTTATATAGTGATTTTATGATATATAGTGATCTATTAAAATTAGAAATTAATACTTTATGGAAAAAGGGAAGGTTTGTTCAATGAAGAAACACAGCTTGAGACGGATTTTTTTTTTCCTTGGACCTACTAGCCTTGAGTTGATCAGTAGTGAATTTTTCCTGGGATTCAGGTTGCAGATTAAGTTTATAGGCACATGTTTCTAAGTGGAGAGCTGTTACAGCATGTTTATCTGATAGACTTAGTTAAAATAACATAGAATGTGTGTCCCTCTTGTAAAGCTCCATTATTGTATTTTGCTAACCCAATTTTATATTTTCTTGTATTCTGTCACACATTTTCAGAACTCAAGAACAGCACTTACCAGAAGTTCTAACAAAGTGTACATTTGTTTTAGGTAATTACTGAAGTATTTTAAATCTAAACAAACCCCATTATTTTGAAAATAAATAAAAATCTATACTGGTAAATACTTGCTGTATGATTGTTTGCTTTTTGTTTTGATGCACTCTTGTACACACAGAATTAACCAAAAACTTGTACTAAGAGGTCTTGCTTTTTAATTTGCTTGGTTTTCTACAGATTATCTTGCAAAACCAAGCTTTTCAAGAGCTCTTGTTGTGAAATGCAGATGGTAATATATTTGCATATTCATTACCTTAACCATTCACCATCTCCTTCATCTTGCAAAAGCACAGGTACACATTTGCCTTTATGATTATAAATACTCATGTTGATTTTGCTAGAACTACTCACATTCAGACTTACTTGCCGGTCTAGGCTTAATGGTCAATTATGCATTTACATTCTTATTTTGGTTGTATGATGGATCCTTTTATATATGCACATTTGGGTAACAAAATTGTGTGCTTGAATTAGCTGAAGTCCGTGGATAATCTTCTGTGAACTTGGACATTATGTTTTAACACATTAGTAACATCATACAAAAGTCATTAAACAGTACTGGTTGATCTGTTGTTTTCCTTCCAGTTTTCTTTGAAAACTGTTTGACATGCCAGATTATTCAGGGATTTGGGCTCATTAATGTTATATAAGAGTGTAGGAATATGGGGAGCAGTCATACTTTTAAAAAACTGTTTGTCTCTCTTTTGATAAAACGACTGTTTCTACAGGATTGCATTCATTCAGAAAATCGACACAAACATACTGCAGTAAAATAGTTTTTACTGCAGTAAAAACTATTAAAATTGCAAAGTCAACCACTCAAATGCTGGAAAACGCAGAAACATGGAGCTATAGTTGCACGTGTGGTTCGAGCTTTGATAACAAGACCACATACTGTAACATTTTTTCTTACAGGACTCCTGCCTCACGTAATACAAAGGATGGATCTAGTCTCATAATGAATTTGAGGTCAAGTAGTGAAGGATGTTTTTGCTTGTAGGATCCTTGTTAATTTGGAAATTTTATAATGGATGAGGTAAGGAACTGTAGGAGAGTCCTGTTTAAATTTGACTCGTTTGTATTTGACTTGAAGATCTGGCTGGCATCAGCAGGACTGCTGAGAGATGCTTCCTTTTGCTGCCCACCCCAACCTGTAGCGGTGTTTGCTATGAATGTGTTTGCTGGTAACCTTGGGTTTACCAGTAACCCTGGATTTACTTGTAACCCTGGGCTTAATCAAAGGAAGCATAATCATTTGTTTTCTGAAGATGTTGTATGCACACGTAAATGTTGGGAGCCGTGAGGGAAGAGAATATGCTCAGTGAGACACACTCTTTGAAGCTTTTAGCTTCTGAAATCATAAAGTCTCTGCTAAGCATGTGGAAACTTCATTGTTATTTTTATGTTTCTCACAAAAGCTTGTAGCTTAGGCTTCCTGGGGTTTGTTCCTCCTCCCCCACAGCCTCTGATCAAATTTTAAATTCCTACTCCAAAGCATAGGGTGCTCAAGTTGGAGGAGAGGCTGCCAGAATGCTATTTTGGCAAACCAACAAAATGTTCTGTGGTCTCCTTCTTGGAGGAGGATTTTGGCTGAAATTAAAAACAAAACAAAACAAAAAAACCAAAAGCCCCAGCTTCAGGGCAGACAGCCAGCATGTAAAGTTTTAGAACAAGCAGTTAGTTTGGCAAAGTTAGAAACAACTTTTTAAATAAGTCTTATTATGGAAAGTGCCTTGAAACCTTTAATGATGTCCAATACCTGAAGCCAATAATACAATTTATATTAGAATACACATTTTTTTCCAAATTCTGCAGGGGAATACTATGTGACTGGATACATTTAATGGTGATGGTATTCATGATAGCTATGGATATTCTGCCTGCGCATATGTATATAACGTATCTTTTGCTTGGGGTATACTTCTGGTCTGTGGAAATTAAGCAAGTACTAAAACTGTTGTCACTGCCAGAAACAGGTGTTGAAAACTGCAATTTGTTGAATTGAACAGAAAGATTGTAAAATTGGTTGAATTTCTACACTAATCACCTCCCAGTACATACATACAATTTAGGTGCAACAAATTAACTGCATATTTTGCAAATGTCCCAAAGGGAAACTTGAGGTAACTTCTTTTTAAATTAGTTTGAATGTTAAACTAGCCCTCCCATCATGCTTACTTTGGAAACTCACCTATATCAAATGCATTTATTGACTAACAGGAAAACATTGACTACCAATAAAAGTAGTGATGGTTTTTAAAAAAAATCCTAAGCAGCCTTCTCTCATTTATGATTCAGTATAACCTGTCTAAGCGACTATTTTTGGTGGTCGTTTAACAGAGGAGGCCTTCTATTAAAACTGCTGAGTACTATATTGCTTTAACTTTATTTACGGCTCTTACAAGCCTCAGGAGGAAGAAGAGGTATTTTGACCAAGTAAAAGTAGTATACGTGATATTCTGGCTCTGCTTTAATCAATGGGAATTTTGCCATTAAGTACGATACTGCCAAGATTTTGCAGTGTGTGTTGAATGCCCACCTGATTCCAGTGCAGATGTGGCCGAGGTGCAGCTCCGGAGGAGCTCAAGCACATCCCTCCGGCAGGGATTGTGCCACATTTCTGGCATCAGGATTACAAGAAGTTGGGGTGGCGGCTGTGGGAGGAAGGAACCAGGATGAGCCGCTGAAGTTGATGTTGCTGGTCTCCATCCCCAGCCCACAGTGGATGAGAGAGATGAGGAGGGGGACAGAATAGCTGCTCTCCCTTCTGCCAGAGAACAGAGCTACCTGTCTTTTCAGCTGTTTAAATCTTACGGCTCTTTGCCACAGGAAGATTTTATTAAACAGTTTATGGAACAGAAAGACTGAGGCCACCGCAGCAAGCAGAGAGGGGCTACCATCATACAAAGGCTGCTGTATTTTGCAATAAATGTCTTTCTATGCTTTTAGTCCACCAGCTTGATTTGTAAGACCAAATGTATCCAGGCACAACTCGGAGGGTACTAACTTGTTCGGTAGTGATACCTGTTGCTTTCGATTTGTCTTTATATTATCATAGTCTTCTCCTTCTTCATAGAAAAATAGATGTAATTCAGCTTTTCTCAAGAAAAGTTGAGAATATTGTCTGTCTTTACAAGGCTGGCTAATAACTTATGGAAACTTTGAAGCAGTTTAGAAACGTCTGTTTTGTTTTCTTGGTGCATTGATAGAACATGTAGAGCTAGGGTTCTCTGCAGTATTTTAGACTGAAGGTTTGCTAAGGCCCTCTTAAAGTCTAGGAGGCTTGCAGAGGGGAAGCCTTTTTATTGACTTCAGTATCAAGTTCTTAGAACTCTTACTGCAAGCCTAGCAAAATTGAAAAATTACGTTTCAGGAATGGGAGAAGTTTAGTTCAATGTCTACAAATTAGAATAAACCGTACTTTTGAAAAGCTCAAGCTTTCAATAACAAGGATGTCTTTGCCATTCTGTGCAACAGCATAATGGATGTATGGTCTTTAAAGGCTGCTGGTATTTTTAAGATTTGTTGCTTTCTGTATGTGATTTGTCACAACCCATCCTGCATGCTGGCACAGTTACACATTAATTTTTTTCCAATAAGAATAATAGCAACAGTTACAAAGTTTTCTTAGGTGGACAGAGAATATTTTTATGGTTGGTGTGTTCAATAGATGTATGATATGGATCTAGACATTCATATGGCAGTGATTTTTTTTGTTTGTTTTGGCATTCATCATGGATTGTGAGCACTTGGGGTAAATTGAAACAGGTGGATAAACCTTTCTAAAGTACTAAATGTCTCCTAATAACTACTGTATAATTAAAAGCCGTCTGGCTCTTTCTGCATTTACACCCAAATCTTCCTTTTGACCTTGACCCCAAGATGAGGTCTGGATTTTCATTTGAGGTCAGAGATAACTCAGTCTGTTTCTTCATTTAGTTTTAATGAGCCTGCATCAGTGATGACAGTGTTCTGTTTGTTAAAGTAAATGCTATGTATGGAGATAATAATTGTGCTAATATATGTTTTATGAAGTTCACCGGTTCCAAAAAGACTTGGAGCACTGGACAAAACCAACTGAAATACAACTGATAAAAAGATAAGTTTGCATGTACCTGAAATGCAGCTACCCTGGAAAGACATGCAAATATTGTTACAATACATTTCAGTCTTTACAGTATTTTCAGAAAAGAAATGAATTGTATTTTGTCTTGTTGAAATTCAAAGGAGAAATCCGACAAGTAAAACAAAAGTAATAGCCTTCAAATGTGGTCAGACGTAAGCTTTATTTGGCCAGAATCAAGTGTTGCTGCTGTCTGTTTTCCACTTTGAGACACATGACAAAACTAGCTTGGATTTATGCAGGCAACTTATAGCACCAACAGCTGTAGGGAAGCAAGTTATGTGGGGAGTAACTTAAAGGATACGTCTGCAAATCTCTGACCTGCCTACTGTGTTATGAGTGCTTTCTTCCAAAGGACGTTAACGGTGTTAACTGGGCTGTAGTTGCTGGTTGCAGGCATACCTGAGCCAGCCGTAAGCTAGCTTGTGTATCTGCAGCTCTCTAGTCCCAGAAGCTCTCCTGGGAAGCTGGGTAAATACTGGGGCAGGAGTGCCGTGCAGCCAACCTGTTTCCACTGGCTAGTTTGTGGCTAGCAACAGTAGGGCATTTTTGCTTTCCAGTCATGTTATTCCATGGCTATTAGAGCCTGGAAGCTTTCAATGACCAATATTTAGTAGGCTAACACATTGGATGTTGTAGCTGTTGTCTGTTTTACAGCATCATCTTGGCAGTCTGTGCCCTGTTTTTCCTTCCTCTGTTTGTATGATGCCCAGGGCAAGTCCCCTTGCTGGTGTGTAATTGTGTCAGCCACCCGTCAGTCTGCAGTCCACAAAAAAAGACTAGCCGCAGTCACTGGTGATTGAAGCCGGAGCTTCAGACACATGGATTTAAGATGTGCTTGGATTCCTCTCCATTTCTACATATGAGGTTTTCATACAAGCTCTACTTTGTTTGAACCCGTATATTGCATGGCACCAAGAGCCCGCAGTATGTCAGTTGGTTGTTTATTTCCTGCATTTCACTGTAATAGAGCTACATTTGCTGTTCATGCTCAAAAATAGCCAGTTTCTGGTCCCTGTCAGGAGAAAGGGAGAAGAACACTGTGAAGCAAATGGAGATCAGTAGCACACAGGACCTGACGCCAACATGTTACTCTCACTGGAAAGCCATTGGATCCTGTCCACGCATCCTATTGCTAGGACTTTTTTCTACTGCTTGTCCCTGGGTAGATAACTGTGTTAGCTTATGTGGATGCAAATGGAGTCTGTGTTCAAGTAAAAGAGAAGTAGGCAGCATCTTGTGCTGTGTGACCTACTAGGTCTATCAAGGGAAGGTGGTTCCTTGTAAAACAGATAAGGAAACCGCAATCTGCTCCCTCCGACACTGTGATAAAGACGGAGACACCGAGTCCGCAGACATCTTTAGATACCCGCACTAAAGTCACAGCCAGCAGAAAGCAGTTCCTGTCCCCCATCGTACCACCCAGCTCTGCTGTCTGAGCAATAAACATCACACCAGCCTCTCCAAACTCTCCCTGGGGCCGCTTGTGGCTCTAGTTTTGGCAGCTTTGTCTGCCTTGGCCCTGGCTGCCTGGAATCTACTTCTGCACTTCCTCCCAAAAATTCCTTTTCCAGTGCCGTGCCCGAGCTGACTGTAGGCCTTCAGTGTTCCTGCAAATAAGATGTTCGGTCTTACTTGCTTTCCATGTGCTCCCAATAGTGCCAGAAAGCACATAATGAATGTGTCTCCCTTGTTTCTTCCAGACTTAATAAGTAAACGGAGCTATAAACAGTAAGCCAAAAGGATGGAGATGGCAGGCATTTATGGGGTAATAGGAATTTGTTCATTGAACTGGTCGTTGTGCTACTTCGTGACTGTGGTATCTCAACTTTTTCTGAGAGCGGGAGCGATGTGTGTTTCTTTTCACATGAAGAGGAGCCAAAACGGCTCTGTCTGCTGACCTGTGCCTGTCATTTTGAAATAGACTCATTGTTCACATTTACAGTAAAAATTAAAAATAGCCAATTAATTTAATACCATTTTCTTGTATTTAAAATATAGGTGGTTTGCTTTGTTGTTTTGGTTTTTTTAATCTGTTTTCCACAAATGGATATTCTAATCTGTTTGTTAGTATTTTACTTCCTTCTTCATCTATGTAACAGCCAGCATATTATAGGCTACATATAACATCTAAAATCACGTTCAGGAATCTATGAGAAAGTCGAGTCTTAAGGTAACCCCGCCATGGTGCTGTTAATAACACGTTGCAAACAAGAAAGTAGTGAGTGGAAATAATGCACTCATTTAGAAGTAATAAATCCTTTGATCTTTCTTTGAAGCAAGGGTATATGCTTAAACTACCAATTCAGGGACAACCAGATGCCCATAAAGAATGGTTCTTTGCTTTGATAGAAAATCGCTGAGGCCTGCCCAGCAGCTCTGGTCTGTAAACAGATTAGTTAAGTGCTCATCAGCTCTGATTTGCATAGGACAGTCTTTGCACACAACCCCTACTTCCAGCCTTAACGAGCTATTTACTTGCAGGAAAGCTACCAGGTTCCTTTTAGTTAAAAATCTCAGTAGAAAATTGCTTTGTGAGAAGGGGCAGGATCCTGATTTGGAAATAGTGCCTTTCCTCTACAGAGATGTTAACAGGCAATTGGTGACTGGCAGTCTGGCACGTTTGCTGAGCCTCTTTAGTGCTGGAGTGTGAGAAATAGAAAAATAGCTCATACGTGGAAATTTGGAGAAGAGTTACTTCTCTCTGCTCTTTGGTGGCTTTCATCCTTGGCTGGGTAAAGAGCGTACATGGGAGAGGGTTGGGAAGCAGACGCTTGTGTCTGCGGGAGAAGGATCCCAGAGCTGAAGTGTTCACTGAAGAGGATTTCGCTAGGCTGTAAAATACTCATCGCCTTTGAATAAAAATAAATGCCTCGTAGATGCTTGCAGGTTTGTGTGCAGAAATTGTGTGCAGCCTGCAAATTTCACACTTATATTTATAATTTCACACTTACATTTTTCCTGTTTAAGCTTCTTTTGACCCCCACAATTACTTTTGTCTAATACAAAGGGAAGTCGGTCTCAGGCACAAACGTAGCAGATGGCGAGATTCACCCTGGAGTATAGATGAGCTACAGTACTTCAGTCTCTTTTGCATTTTAAAGTGCATTACTTCTCAACTGATTTCAGCCTGGCCAACAGTTTGCTTTTCTTCTGAATCAAGAAAGCAGCAAACTGCAAGTTTTTCTGATGGGGAGACAAAAATATCAAAAGGGGGAAAAAACCCTCAAAGTATTGCTGAAACCAGTGTGAGTGGTTTCGGTGCAAACCTGCTGCAGCTGGAAAGGTCTTAAAAATTATAGACTAGATTCTTTCTATATTAATGGTCTCACAAACTTTGGGGTGACAGGTATACAAATGAGGCTATAATGTAGGTATGTGTGTTTTAAAGCAGAATACTAGTGTTAGACATAGGAAAGTTAATCGTGTAGTTCTGCCTTCCCCTAGTAACAATGAAAAATGTTATGAATCTGTTTTTTCACTGCTCACACTATTTCCGTTTTGTGTCCCCTTTTGCTTGGAAAGTAAACTTTAAGGTTAGTGTCCTTGTGCCTGAAAACATAGGGTGGAAGGCTGGACTGAGCAAAATACATATAATTTTCATGAACAGGCTAAATATAGTTAGAAATTCTTCCCTGTAAATCCCTGTTTGGTTTTCATTTATTTATTTCATCAGCCAGATGCTAGTTTTTCACTTAGGCTATGATAAGAACATTACCCAAACACTTCCTCAAAAAATAAAATCTACATTATTACAGGGCACTCTGCATTAGCCCATCAGCCGTCTGCCTTTGAAGGCTTGTGTTCAGCCCCTCAGTTTTATAGTGCCAAGATTCAAATATGGGATTGCTAGAGGAAATTAATTACTAGTAAATTTAGAACAAAGGAAAGAACCTGCAATTTCACAGCATGTAAAACACCTTTTGGAATTCTTTGCTCTCTTCTTGGAAACCAATGTGTCAAATTCTTGGAATTATTTTAAAGGGCTCGGTAAAACACGTAGCTGTCCAACAAGCCATAATAAAATCTTATGCTTAAGGATATAAATAGCAGGCAGAAAACTATTTTGTCTCCAGCTGCTTTAGACCACGTCTATTCAACATGCATTGCAAAGCGCTGCGGTCTTGCTTTTCTGATGCCCTGGGTGATGAGTATGGCTGTGGGCAAAGAGAGGAACCTGGTGGGACAAAGTTGTGATCCAAGGTGGGACATCCTCTGTTGCTGTGCCTGACGCCGGAGCTCTACAGCTGCTGCCTCCGTCCCTTCCAGCCCAGCTCCTCTCAAGCACCAGAGCCTCGCCAGGGGTGGCCTTGGGCTCAGGGACCCACATGGCTTCACACATCAGCTGTCCCACACGTCCAGCAGTACCTGCATCTTTCTGAGCTTTCTGGAACCCACTTCTGTCTTCAGCAACTTCTTAGGTGTCTGTAGCTGCTCATACTGCTTCGTGTCACCTCCAAGGTGGACAAAGAAACATCTTCAGTTTAGTCTGTGTAAACCTGACCTTTCTGTTGATTCTCTTGCTACTGATTCTCAGTCCTCGCTCTCTGACAGCCTCCAGATCACAGTCTGTAAAAAGCATCTCTCATTTGCCTCCTCCCACAGCCCCTCCGTCATGTGGTCTTCTCCTCACTTTTCCATCACACCTGAATGTGTGTCTTTCTCTGTCCCAAAACACCATCTACAGAAACACATCATTCTCATCCCTGAAGGCAACATACGATTCTGCCCCAGCCATTGCTATAGTTTTCCTTTCATTTTCCATGTCAACTAGCGTGGTTTGTCTCCCTCGGCTCTCCTGCCCCATTTGAACTGCACTTTTTTTCTCTTGTACCTTTGCAACCCCTAATACTCACACAGGTGTTACACGTGCTGCGTAGTCAGTGTGAAGAGTGATTCCCAAATCATTCTTCAAGTCGTTAAGGTGGTTGCATTCTATGTCGCCACATTCACTCTTGTTTTCACATCTTATACCTTGCTCCTGCTCCCTGATTTGGCTTTTTGACTGAGTTAGCATCAAGTGTTCTTTCACCTCTCCTTCAGGAGCAGCTGCATCAATACCAGTCTCTAAGACTGTACCTAAACCAGTGACATGGTCCAGAGCAGAAACCTGCTTTACAGCGTATTTTCTGTACCATGCCCATTTACCATCCTTGGGTTCGTATTGCAGAGCAACCCCAGAATACCCAAGCAGGTTTTCCTTCAGATGAAGCAACGGAGCAGGACGGTGCCCCAGGCCTGTCACAAGCACTCTGACTTGCTCATGGGCTTTCTGAGCACAGGACCAGACTGCAGCTGGTCTAGAGAAAGCTCCAGGTATAAAACACATACAGCGAGGGCACTGACTTCTCAAAACCAACTGTGTAGCTTTCCAGATTTGCTCCTGCTGTGCTGCTGGTGTAGATAGATCCTGTATGTCCTTTCAGAGGAGCTGATTTTTCACTGCTGCTGTAAACCTCTGTTTGTTACTTTAACATCAGCGAGCTACCTGTGCCACATCAGATCAACGTAAGATTGCAAGCCTTAGCCTTCCAGAAGTGTGGAGGTGATCCTGTTCTTACTGACATTGACGTTGTATCCAAGCACATTCATAGGCTTCTGTGGGGATTCACTTTATGTCATCTGAAGTGTATGTCACACTGAAATGTGTCTTCTGTTTGGTGAAATGTCATGTCTGTGACCATATTCTGTATATTGCAAATGCTCACTCTGGGAAGCATGCTGATACTGGCCTAAATAGTTGTTTTGCTAATACAGGAGTTGCAACACTCAGTTGACTTTCTGTTCTTATAGAGCTAACCAGATTATTATTGTGGGAACAAGATATATTAACTTGGTTTAAAAACTGTTCTTTGTGAGGGTCTTGTTTTTATGACCCTGGATTTTAAAATATTTCAAAATATATTTGCTTTCATGAAAAATGTATTTTAACAACATAATGGCTGGCAATCCTTCTAGTTGTAAGGAATTCCTTTGATGGCAAGCTACAAAGTCCTCAGTAGCCCTGGTAGAGATTCAGGGTTTCCAACCCCTTAGTCTCCCCTTATTTTATTTATTTATTTTAATTGAAAGCTTCCCTTTCCAAAACCACAAAGGAAGAATAGGAAACAGTCATCACTGTGGAGGTGGCTTTTCCACTTCCTCCTCTCTCATGTAGTTGTTAACAGTAATTTACAGTTGCTTGGTTACATTGAGAAGGCTGTGATCTTTCTACCTAAAGTAATAAAAATCGGTGTGTAGCTCTTATTAATTTACTGCATGCCATAAAGGCTAACAAATTGTACTGTACTAAAAGAATATTGCCAAAGTATTTACTAAAAAGCATATGATATTGAAAGTAATTCTGCTTCCCGTGGATGTCCTTACTTCTATGGGGAAACCCGGCATATCATTAGGCATGTTCACCAGCTGTGCTGTACGGCAGACCTGAAAAGTGTTGTACTTTTCTGAATATGAAGGAGAAAAACCACAGCGGATATTTTTGATGCATGCACACATCTTTATTTCCATCTTTGCCTTGAGTTGTGCCACTTGGACATGATTCTACCTCATGCAAGTAAAAAAAATCTGAACGCTTCTGGAGTCAATAGAAATTTTATCGTTTATTTCAGTAGGACAGGACTTTTTCTCCTGTATTAATCTTTTTGGCACAATTCAAATTGCAATGTGGGTCTTCAAGTTACAAAAAGTGCCAGGTGTTTTATAAAAATCAGATTGTACCATTAAACCAAATAATTTTGCAAGAAATAATAAATATGAAGAGTGTAGCTGACTTCTGAATTGTATTATTGTATGACAGGATCTCTCAAAAATGAACAGAGGGGCAAATTGTCTGGACTTGAAAGTTCAATTAAGATCAACAAATTTGTTGATGAAAGGTAGCCAAATATTAAATATCTAAAGTCAGGAGTTGCAGGATCACAGTTAGGAACCTGGTCTATTTAACCTTTTCATAGATGAAAAGGTAAACAAGGACAACCCATTGTTGAAATTTGCAGCCACCGCTATGCTGGGTAGTGGTCTGTCATCCCTGTGGCCTCAGGTCTGTGGAAGAACCACAGAATCCCAGAGTGGTTGAAGTTGGAAGGGACCTCCGGAGCTCATCTTGTCCAACCTCTCCGCTCAGTCAGAGCCACCTCGAACCAGTTGCCCAGGACCGTGTCCAGGTAGGTTTCGAGTATCTCCCAAGAATGGAGACTCCACTCCCTGGGCAACCTGTGCCCGTGCTCAGTAAAAAAATGTTTCCTACTGCTCAGACAGAACCTCCTGTGTTTCAGGTTGTGCCCGTTGCCTCTGGTCTTGCCACGGGGCACCACTAGAAAGGGCCCAGAAGCTCCATCCTCTTTGCACCCTTCCTTCAGGTATCTATAGACATTTATAAGATCCTCGCTCAGCCCCAACTCCAGGCTGAACAGTCCCTGCTCAGCCTTTCCTCACAGAACAGATGCTCCAGTCCTTTCGTCATCTTCATGGCCCTTCGTCGGACTTTTTCCAGTATGTTTTTTGACATGTACAAAAGCACATGTTAGCATAATTCCTGAGGGCAGAGCTTCTCTGGGGAGGGCCAGGGATCAAGCCCTGGTTCCCTGCGCGTCCTCTACCAAGGTCTTTCCCACAGCCAACCGAGCACACTGGTCTGCAATGAGATGGCTTCATGCTCCTCTACCCTGTGGCAAGGTTAGAAACCTCCAGCTTCAGTATAGCATTCTGCCTGCAAAGGGTCCACTTCACAACTGTAGAGATCCCCAAGTCCTCAGTGAAAGAGCAAACTCTCCTTTCTAAAATAAAACTTTCTTGTTCTATTCATGCTATAATAACCAGAACCAGCAAAACCCAGGCTTTAGGTGAAAGAGCTGTGTTGGTGGCCAAACCAGCTGTGTAAAAGAAGCCAGAGTGAAAATAGTTAGAGGTCTAAGTCAGAAATTCTTCCTAGTATGCAGTGGCTTTAACTGTCTTAAGTTAATGCTTTTTGCTATGGGAAAGAGCTTGTGTCTGATACGGTACTGGGTGCTACAAAGTCATCCGTTTGCCTTTGTAGAGTGGCCCTGTGAGTCATGATAGTCTTAATCAAGGTGAAAGGCAAACTTTGCCAGCCCACCCTGAATGTCGTGGCTATGTCCTATTTGAAAGCTTTTCTGCTGATGGACAGAAGAATATACTTAAAATTCAACTGGCAATAATTTCATTTGCTGTAACTTGATGAAGTACAATGATTTTGCATGTGGCAGCCTAAATCTTCCATTGATCTAGGCTGAACTACTGTCCCTAATTTGAGATAACAAATAGCAAGCTGATCATAAACAAATAATGAACAGAAGGAAAATTTGAGTTGACTGGATAGGCTATTTGTTGTGAAATATTCAGTCAACTCTATAAATAACATTTGGTTTATACCCAGAAGAGGAATGATTTACTTCACCGCACAGGTAAAATAGAACAAATAATAAGATCCTAATACACTGAATCAAATGAGAAAATAAAAACTGTGATAGATGTGACCTTTGGAGAAGGGTTCAATTTTGTTTGTCACTGCTTGGAAACAATACGATGTACCTAACAGGAGGTAAGACCAGGCAGCGGAAATGTCACTGTTTTCTGTTATTATCTTAATGTGGAATGCAAGTTTTTTAACAGACCCAGTGTATTTTAATAGGTTGCTTGTTTTCTTTCATTCACAAAGTTTTTGCCTGTGGGAATCACAGATGGGTGTATCCCTCCACCCCCTGCTTTATAGCTCATCACTGTCACAAATGACATCAGTATTGCTATAATATGCAAATGTGTCTACACAGGATTCCTGAGCCTTTAGTGTGCTGAAGAACTGGGTTTTTATACTTTGTTTCTTCTGATTTAGATCAAAAGAATGACTTGCACATGGATAAGCCCCTTGCAATACACTTGGCATGCTTCCAAAACTGTGCCGGATGACAAATCCCATTTTTATTTCACTGTTAGTCTGCATGTTCAATATGTAGGAATTTTCCAGAGTCTTCACTCACAGACCTTACACCCCCAAAAGTTACATCTCTGTCCTCATAAAGACCCTCCTCAAAAGAGCCCCTGGCTACCTTATGTTCCCTCTTCAGTTACCATCTTCCTTTAAGGAGGGAGCATGCTGTGTATTGACATGCAAAACCAAGCTCCAAAGAAGTGACCTGCTGTGTCTGACAATTTCTCTACCAAGTACCTTCTAAATTAGAGTTAACCTGAGATTTCGGCCAGTCTGTGCATTTGCACATCAATATCCTAGTGCTCCTCCTTAGCACTGGTGATGTCCTGGTGTTACTTTTAGGATAAGGTGGCTAGCTTTGATATTTAGAGATATGCGCACATTAGAAAGCTGGATGTGAGCCTGGGTAAAGTTCCAGGAGTGTTTTGGCCAACTGCACAGGGTGTATGTTAGTGATACCAGTAAAAACTACAACCTGGAAAGCACTCATCACATGCATGCACTGTCACAGGCAAAGACCTGCTTTGGACAGCTTACGCTGGCAGAAGTGTAATTTTACTGCTGGAACATCACCGACTCTGGAGCTTCTGCCAGTGCTGCTACGTTGGCCAAAGGCACCTCTCTCCCCAGCCCTGCCTGGCCTAACCATGCCGGTGGCATCTTGCTGCACAAATGGGGTCTTGGTGTGTGGAAAATGTACCTGAAGAGCAATGCTGAGGAAGCACAAGTCACTTGGCTTTCCAAAAAGGAGGTGCAGAGCAGACCTGGTTATGATGGGAGAGCATGTCCAAGGCTGGCCAGCCCTTTAGTGCAGCAGAGGTGCAAGCTCCAGTTCCCTTCCAACATTCAACACTGAAGCCTGAAAAATTCAAGTGAGGGAAATAAAAGTGCTGTTTGCTGACAGAGACAGTAATTAATCATCAAACAGTTCACAAGGAAAAGTGACAAATTCATCCTTGGGAATGCTTTTAACAAAAATATTCTAGCTCAGTCACCCAGCTACTGGGTTTCACAGTCAGGATCACTACAGGCTGCGTGACAGCACCTTTGGATCTTCGTTGTCTTCTTTGCATTCAATATTAAACAGAATCTCTAGCCTTGTGAAGATGCAGTAATTACTGTTCAATACTTTTGTCCTTTAGGATTTGGGGTGGGATTTTTAGCTTTTTGTACTAATGATTTGTGGTACTAGTGCCCAATGATAGCTAAATGTGAGATACAGGTGTGTTCCTGATGGATTTTGGCACTTACTGCTATGTCATAGCAATAGAAGTTATTTCTGAGTCTATCTTCTCAATGATGTCAAGAACTGAAGTTCTTATTGACATGAATTATGTTCTCAGCTGTGTCTCCAGCTCTTCCTTCCTCCCTGTTCAGACTCAACGGTGCTTGTAGAATTGCTTGGAGAAGAAATCTTTAAAAGTTCAAAGTTTGTACCTCATGGAAATATGGCTGTTAATAAATGCCGTGATTTATTTCCTGTGTGAATGTCTGCTCATATAATTGCAGTGAAATAATTCCTGTGAAAAAGTTCTCTTTGAACTGTAGTCTTGTTTAAGAATAGAAAAACACCAGATCAGGTCTGACCATAGAGCTCTGCCTCCTGTCATACACAGCGATAAGTGTTGGGGGTTGGACTAGATGACCTCTAAAGGTCCCTTCCAGCCCAAATGAGTCTATGATTCTAAGTGATGGATGTGGAGAGGAGAGTATGACAACAAGGAAAGCACACCATGAAATTTCTCCAGTCTGCTCTCCTGCTGTCTTGCTGTTTTGTACACTTTTTTCTAGTTTTTCTACTGGCCTGATCTAGCAAGTGGAGGGCACTCAGCACCTCTCGCAGCATGCTTTGCATGACTTCATGAAAGATGTATTAATCTTGTCAGGTCCCTGGCATTACAGCTGAAAGCTGCAGAGGAAGGTGGGCCTCACGGGCAATGACTGGGTTTAAATGGGCTTCCCTTGGGGACAAAAGCGACCAAAGATGTGGTCATGTAATTTGTGGAGGAAGGTAACATGAATATGACTATTTCAATTTTTGCTCTCAGGGAAACTGCTTGTTCTTAATCCCACTTGTGTTACATGTACAGAAATAATCTCTTCAGACTCTGGAAATGTTAAATTTCCTTTTAAAAGCCCAAGGGGGGAACTCAAGCGCACAATCAATGCTTGTATTCTACTGGTCTCAATTTCCAGGCTGTGTTTCCAACTTTTAAACAGCTGCCTCTTCCATTTTCCTCCTATACCTGCTAAGCAAGGAGTGACCAACATCTGAGTAGAGAAAATGTTAACAAATTCCACTGGTGACCCTCTTTTGTCAAGTCTGGAATTGTGGTTGCTGGATAACATGAAAGTAAATTAACTCTTTAAAAAGACAAAAACAAACAAACAAAAAAATCCTGACAAAACCCCAAAGATTCTGAAATTTTATTATCTTGATATCGCCAAAGCATCGTGGAGTTGTACGTGCTTTAATGAACCCTGTTGTTGCCAGTAAAGGGCCTTATCCTCAGTCAGGAACCATTCCTAACCATCCAACAGACATCTTTTGAGCATGGAAACGTATGTTACACTGTTTTCCTATTTAATTGCTCTGATTTTGTTTAGAGAGGAGGTTAGGGTATTAGGAAACACCTTCAAAGCAAGTAGAAAACATTAGTTGTGGAGTAGGTAGGAAGCTGTTTTCTCACTGGGATCTTCAAAAAGCAAAGATTTGTAAAGGTTTCAAGATGACTGGGGACAGGATTGACTTCTTGTTAAATCAGATAGGGACCTAATTAGAGATTTATGAAAGCAACAAAGGACCCTGCAGCAGGCAGTTTCCCTGCTGGGAGAAAACTCACTGAAACATGAGGGTAAGGCTAATAGCAGGTACTAAGAAGAAAGGTAAAGGTCCACCACACACACACACACACACAAAAAAAAAAAAAAAAAACAAACAAAAAAAAAAACAACCAAACCACATCCCTTTTAACTGTTTTAAACCCTTACGCAATTGGATGTTGCTGGTCAGGGTTTAGAGGAGATAGCCTAACTTGCCTGATATGAAGACAGGAGACACAAATTTGTTGCCAAAGGCCACAGGGAAGGGTTGAAAAAAAGACTAAGGTGGTCAGCAGATGAGCAGATATCTCCCCTGCAAGTAGAGGGATGAATTAGCCTCACAGTTGCTAAACTCGGGATAACAAACCTGCCTAAAGCCTTGCTTCCTCATTGGGAAAATAACCTTTGAATGGATCTCTGGAGCAAGAGAAAGAGATCAAGGAAAATGTGTCAATTTGGGATAATAAAGGAAGCAGAAGGGCCATAAATAGAGCAGATATGCATCCCTAGCCAGCAGCCACCTTTTTTTCTTTTAGCAATTGACAGTGGCCCTCAAGGTGTTGTTACACATGATGGGTTCTCAGACTTGATACTGCATTTCTTCTTATTGCCATTTGCATAACATATGACCCTTTGCTTTTGTGTATATGAGACAATCTTGTGATAGAAATGTGAACACACGGGGGAAAATTATCCACACTCCATCTGTTTTGGTGCGTTTGGATTCGAAATAGAAATTTTTCTGAATGCATTTTTACAAACGGAAAACAAAGACTAACCTGAAATTCTGATTTTGCGTTTCCTTTTTCTGTTGCAACCAATAAAGGCTGAAGTTTGGAAACTGAGAAAGCTTTAGGGCAGAAACCTGAATAGCTTCACTTAGAAACATTCTCTCATAGAAAGAGGCATTCATAGCTCAGAAACAACATTTTTCTGTGTTCAGCACGAGTTAGGCAGCATGGCATGGTGAGCCTTCTTTTGCACTTTCTGAAAAAAATGCTGGTCATTGTTTGCATGGGTAAAATTATGATTGTTTTAATACAATGCAGCACAAAAGATAATGTCCTGAAAGTTTCTTTAGTAGGAAATAGGAAACAATTAAAATTACTGAAAAGTCATCTGCCATTAAGCATGATAAGCTCCCTTATTTGGCACTAAAGAGGTGACAGAGGTCATGCCTGTACGTGATATGATTTTAGATGAAAACAAAACTTCCACTATTTTCCCTAATAAACGTTGAATACTTCAGTAATGCTTGCATGCTTAAGTAATATATGCATGCTCTGCTAGTTTAATTTTCATAAACTTGATTGATTCAAATGTTGACTTTACTACCACAGCTTTTATATCCTCATCTAATCAAACTACATGTTTATTATTTCAATTTTACATATTTTAGTAATTGGATTGTGTACCTTAATGGTACACTAAGGTTTTGCATAGTTTACTAAGGAAAAAGCTGACTTGATATTTTCTCCTGGTTTAGTGCAGTATTCTTAATTTTTCTGGGCCAAACTAAGCTCTTCAGAAATTACTTTACAGGAAAAGTATATGATCAAGTTGAAGGGAATTAAATGAGACTGAATTCATTAGCTCTTGCATCCCAGCATTACTCCTGCTTGTCGCTTGGGACGCTTCCTCTGCAGCTGCCTTGGCCTGATATAGTGGTCATAGCTTTTCAGTTTCGTGCAAGTGGACCTAATTCCTGTGTTATTCTTATGACCTTCTACTGAGAAAATGAAAATGGCTGAGTTCAAAACTTGCAACATTCAGTTTTGTCTGCTCCTTCCACTTTCTCATCACAGATACAATCCACAAAAATCATTCTTTCTTTCATTTAATTTCACTTTCCAGATAAAATACTCAAATAGCATTTACAGTTTGGAGTGCCAAATTGAAAACCTCTAGTGAAAATTAGAGGTATGTCTAGTTGGACATATGAAAAATGAGACTTCCCAAGTTGCTAGTCAGGCTTGAAAAACTTAACCTTCAGCTTTAGCAATTGCAAGCCTTGCACTTTGAAAGAAATTTTGGTCTTGTTTGCTGGTCTCCTCACTGCCCTTATGAGAAACCTTTTTTTCACTTTTGCTCTTAGGTAACCAGACTTGTACACATATAAACCATACAAATATTGGAAGGATTTTTTTTTTCATCTCAGCATATTTTTAAGAGGTTGGTAATTTAAAAAGTAAAGGACCAAAGTTTGAGTTTTATCACAATGTGAAAAGACTTTTTTAGATAATTTGTCATCAAAATATTCAGGTTGATTCAGAAATTTATTTCTGCTGATGTACTGTATGAGAAATAATGGCCTCCGTGAATTACCGATGTTATTGGATGAGTCTAGGATTTCTGGGGAGAGGGATAACTCAGGTACCATTTGAAATAGATACTCTTTTTGTTCATGTTTTATATTATCAGAGGGGCTGTTATGCTTATTTTTAAAATAGATTGTGTGATCAATACATGAATTAATGTAATTTATTGATTAAGCTTTATGATTTATTTTTATAATTTGTGATTAAGCTTTATAGCTTGATTTCTATGCCTCAGTGGTATTATGTTTTAAGCCAGTTCCTTTCTGTGGTTTTTATAAACAAGATGATAACTGAAAGTAGGTCTAACAGGTAGATTGTATTTTGGCAAGAAGAAAATGTAGATTGGGTGGCAAGTATTTTTTCTCTGATATTCTTCTCCCCTTTACCACCCTTTCTCCCACTTTCCAGCATAGGCATATTGCATCTCACAGGTTGGAGTGGATTTGTGGCTGACAAGGGCTTGAGCAGAAGGGCTCTGAGGAATGCGTTGGTGCTGCCGTGAGTGGCATCCATGATTTAGTAGGTGGCAATCTGTCTTTGGAGTCGGAATTGAACTGCCAACTCAGTCGGGAGTTTAAGAGACTGTGCTGATGGAGCTACTGTGTTTTGGGTGAAACTTAAAACCAAGGTCCTGTCTGTTTGTGGTCATTAAAGACTTCTGGCATACATCCTCTGCTAAGCTGCTATATGTGTTGCATTAAGAGTTGTATTTCAGAAGTGGATTAAGACATCCTTTTGTACGGTTTCTAAAACACTTTAGGATTTGGGGGATAAAAAAATACTATATAAACGTAAGTTATTATAATAATAAAATGAAAACACTCTCTTCTTCACCTTTCCAACAGAGGCACATCACCTTTAAAAAGAACAAAACCAGTTTGAGGTTTCTTTAGCATGTAAACTCAGAAGATGTTGACCAGATGTGGGTCAAGATCAGCTTTAAATCAGGATTTGGGTTTCAAGTTAAAGGCTGAACCCCGGCTAAGTTTCAAATTCTGGCTTGAGGGCAGAGAAACCCCATAAGGGTCTCCAGCGAGATTTTGTCTCAACATTGTGAAAATTTCATGAAATCACCTGTTCTCCTGAGATTCTCACATATGCCCTGATCTTCAAAGAGGATCGTTCTCCCCAGGTTGTGAAAGACAAGGGAGCGGATTTAAGCCTTTGAATACGACTTATTGGTAAGATCTGGATGGCAAGGGTTCATGCCTTGTAGTCTCACTGGGGCTTGGTTCTAACGCCAGACATAGAAATAGGTTTGGAAGGAGAGAGAGAGAGGAAGGGGCTATAGAGTATCATGTAGCTTTTCTGCTCTGTATTTAGCATAACTCTGCAAGTCTTCACTGGTCATTTTTAAGACCTACTTGGAAAGCAAAACTGTGTAGGTACTTAGGCAGCACTTAGGCTTAGATCTAAAATATCCATGCATCATTTACAAATATTCACAGTTAGCACTTTGGGAACCCATGGAAACACATGCCTTCAACCCATCACTTTCTAACTCTGCAATAATCTGTTTTGCTGAGAACTTATATTTGCACAGGTCAGCACATTTCTGTCACACAGGCTGGCAGTACTTGTCTGGGCAACGCAGTATTAGATTGACATTATCTGTAATCATGGCATGAAACAGCCTGCATGCTTCAAGTCTGCCTTTGCCTCTTCTCCTCCATTTGCTGTAGGATCTGGTTTGGGACAGAACGGAAGTACTTGCTAACTAGCAGTAGTAAAAGGGGCTCCGTCCAGGTGGGCATGTCAAAGAAAATTTCCCTCCAGACATTAAAGACCAGGTGGTAGAAAAAGATAATTTGGGGATAACTCAGACAGCTGTATCATAGTTTACATTTGTGATAAGCAACTGTTGGCGGAAATATTTAGCTATTTGAAAACACAGTTGACTGGTAATCATGAGCTACAGGGAGCAGCTCAGGAAGAAATATTGCCCAACAAAATAACATGGTATGAAATCAGAAAGCTCATGCAAATAAAAATGGTGGAGTCATCTGTTTTACTCACTTAGGTAAGGGTGGCTGGAAAACAGGAATTCTGTTCTGGAAAAAAGAATCCCAATGTTTGACATTTACTTTTGTCTTGCGATGCAATGGGTTCTCAAGCTCAACCAGTTTTAAAGGAAAGAAAAAAATTGCAGCTCAGAAGATCCAGCATTTCAACAGCTGAGGCAAACCCAGGAAATGTTACATGTTTGGGAATTTGACCCTGTGTGTTCACAACTTACCCTGTTCCCTCTGACCAGCCATTCCTTTCTGGATCCCCCAAACCTTTGTAATATTTATGTAAATGACATCTTCTCTCAAAATGTTCTGATGGACGGATCTGCATTTTTCCATTCTTTACCTGACCTTACATTTTCATGAGTAAGTGTGAAGGGATGTTACTGTTTGGACAGTAGGACAATATTATATAGGAAAAGCTGGCAGTAATAGACCAAAAATTATAGATGTCATTAAAAATGCAGTTTAATCTCTGTTTGCCTGCTGATGAAATCATGAACCCACTGAAGACAGTAAAAATCTTCCCGAATGATGCATCAGGCTCTTGGTAGAGGTTTAAATAACTTCAGTTTCTGTTAAAGGTACAACTTTCAACATTGTGCCCTGTGTGTAACAGGTATAACCTTGGAATATTTGCATGACCTTTTCTGTGTCTCTGGAGCCAAGGAGGGTATTTGGGCTGAGAACATCACAAGACTGGGACCAGGAACATCAAAATGTATGCATGTACTTTAAGTTGTTCCAGCAAAGGAAACTCGTTTTCATTGAAGTACTGTAAGTTGATCTAAGTGAGTTTTCTGATGTAATGAACTTTATCACTTTGATCCCCATGAAGAATCCAAGTCAGAGCCAGAAAAACATGTAAATCTGACACTACAATAGGAACATTTGTTTAAAATGAGTAACACATCTTGATGGGTTTTTTGATAGCTAAAATAAACTTTATGCAGTACAGTCTTGAAAGCTTGTTGAAAAATGAATGGATAAAACATGGTTTAGCTCAAGAGTCAGCTATTCAGTCAGATTGCCTCTTTCTTTTTGATTGAATATAATAAAAAGTTAAATCCTCTGAAGAGTCATTGTACCAAACTGACTGGGTCTGTTATGGTAGAGCACATATTATCGTAAAGAACGAGTTTCATACAGATAATGGTTGTGGCAATAGAAACTGAAGTAGAGACACAGATGCTTGTTGTGTTCTGCCAGTCCTGCCAAAGGTTATTTGGAAGTCTACAATCAAACAGAAAGATGAGTGTGTGTTAGGTTGCTGCACAGAGTTCTTTCCTACCAGAGTTTATGCAAACAATTAAAAATATATATTATCAAATAAAGCTTATGCTGCTTCTTTCTATCTATACCTGCTATGATTATATCAAAAACGAGTTCCTGGCAACTGCGGATTTTGATAATAAAATCTGATAGTCAGGAATATGTTTAGCATATTTATTTCAGAATATTTAACTGTCCATCAGTTTACCAGCGTTCTTTACAAAAATACAAAATGTGAAGCTTAATGCGCTCATAATGATCATCACAGCTACACAGCTCTCAGCAAGAGACATCTGCAGCCTGTTCCCCGGCAGGCTGTCAGCTGATACGTTATCAATTAGCCAGGAGACTGACCAAACACATCTGTGTGATGGTTTGCCTGAAGATTGCTGAATCACATTGCCTGGTACTCTAAAACAGTGATGACTAAGAGTATTAGAAAGGGCAAGATTAAAGTTAGAAAATTAGAAAAGGAAAGGTCAAGCAAATACAAAGACAAATCTGCTCCCTATTGTGGAAAAGACCAGTTTTCACACTGCTCTGTAGACAGCTACGTTTATGATCTTTCTGTATGGCTTACGATGAATTTCCCGTGCCGTGAATACAAGTACTCTTCAACCAGCACCACCAGAATGCTGCAGTCTCGATTCTTACACAGGGGCGATTTAGAGAAACCAAATATGCAACTACATTTCAGCAGGCAAGGAATTCAAGGATGATGGTTTCTGGAATAATCTGTGTTAATCATTTGTGAAATAACTCGGTGAACTGAGTTAGTTCAATAGCTCACCTTTAATAAAAGTATGAGACTTGAATGAAAACTAACGGAAAGAAAATGTAAAAAGTTTAATTAGAAACACCCGTTTGTGCAAGAGGCTGTGAGGGAAATGTCAGTAGCAAAATTCTGAGTGATTATTTTGACTAAATGGTATATGAACCTCACTACATGCCATAATTTATGATTTCTTATAGGGAGTGTGATGCTGGCATAGCAAGAAACAGCAACTGAGGTGAGTGGCTGGCTGACAAACCAATTTAAGATGATGATAAGCACGGCAATGATGAGAGGATGTGCAGGGGTGAGACTTCCCCACATCTTTACTCCAGAAATGTTGATTAATGAGTTCATTGTAAGCCCCTTGCTTTTGCAAAGCTTTGGATGAGATGAAGTATAAGCAGATGAGTAACAGAAGAGGGCAGTGAAACAAGACAGTGAAGAGACCAAACTTTCAGCTGAGATGAGAAGGCTTTGTGGAAGGACTAATTTCAGGCCAAAAATATTATGAATAATAGAGATTATTTCTGTGAAAAGAACATTAGTTTTAAGTCTACAGGGACAATTTCTAATAATAACACAGGAAGAAAACTAACAGAAAACATCCTAAATTTTTTTTAAGGCATAGAATCAAAACCATCAATGTGTATGGGTGAGAAGCTGATAAAATGGTATCTTCCATAATCTGAATTTTCTTCTTGACCCAAAGTGAAAGCAAAACTCAGAAAAATATGTTTTATTGATTTCCCCATCTCTTATGTATGGTATGCAATTTAGCTGTGGCCCGATCCTTTCAGTTTTTGAGGAATTCAAATTTTTCGAGTCCTTGGTCAACACCATAACTCTGCGCCTTCTACAGACAGGAGCAGGGTCAGGCACGGGATGGATTAAGACCGTAGTGTGACTGTGAGGACATCGCTTGGTTCATGAAGAGACCTAGGCACAAGTTTTTGGAGAACCTATCTGCTGTGTGTATGTTAGATGGCTCTGAAGTTTTACTGGGCACTGTCTCTTGGACTGTGCATGCATGTGTGTGCGTGTGCACAGCTCCATGTGTGTGCGCGTGTATGTACATGCGTGCACTTGGGCGTCTCATTTGCAAATCTAATGAAGCTCATCATGGATTCCATCTTTTCCTTGCATTACTTTCCTGACTTGAGTGACAAGAATAGTACCCTCCTTGGATCTGGTCGAAGTCTTTCAGAGCAGAAAGGCAAATAGCCCAGGTCACCACAACTGAAGCTGTCGGGGACATACGCAGATGCCGAACGTTACCCATCTCGTTCAGCTTGCTGTTAAAAACTGAAATGCCAATAGGTTTAGATGAGAGTTTCAAGGCTCATCTTTACGGACTTGAAGGCTCGTGTTCTGCCAAGTCCTTTCTGGGTCAGTAAAAGGCCACGTAGCGTAGGCTGTGCCTACCCTGACAGCCGGAGCAGGGCGGCAGCAGAGACCGGCAGTTGTCCATGCTCAGTAATTGCGAGCACACTCCCAAGCGCAGTCCTGGCTGTGCTGATTGCTGTTCTTCCAGACAACACACAGACATGCTTCAGGGCAGAGCATGTGCCAGGGACCGTTCCCAGCAGGCAATTTCAACTCAAATACCCTGGGTCTGAGGGGGTGGGAAAGGGAAAGAAGAGACTATGGTATGTAGAGCTGAGCCATGCTGTGCTTGCCTGGCCTCGGGGCCAGAGCATGGCCCCTGGTTGTTTTACTTACTAGATATTCCCTCTGTGTCCCAGTTCTCTGTCTGTTCAAGAGCAATAACAGCACTTCCCCTCTTTGCAAAAAATAAGTGCTTTTTTAATGTGCTACAGGAATAGGTGCTATTTTAAGTATACACCAGAGATGAATCCAACGTTTTTCCAGTCTGCTGGGAGAGTGGATCCATCCCGCAATCAAGATTTTGACTGGGTTTCAATCTGCAGTGATGTCCAAATCTGTAGTTGTTTGAGTTCGCTATTTAAGTTTGGCCCACTGTGGTGATAGCGTTTGTGCAAAGTTCAAGCTTGAAACTGAACTGGAGTGGAAGATCAAGAAGGATTCAACTTCATTCTCTGCCTGTTGGGTTGCTTCCTCTCTGGGCAATGTTAAAAAAAGTCAACTGTCTTGTTTTTCCTTTTCCATGGCCAAAGAATGCAGGAAAATTAGCCAAGAGTAGAAAAAAATGGAGCTTTGCTATAGCTTCAGGGATCCAGGGTACTTGCCTTTCTCATCAGAGAGAGAGCAACCAGACTGATATACTATTTTCCATCAATCAAGTCAGCAAAGCCAGGCAGAGCACTTCCTTTGACATCAATGCAGTGGTGACAGTTGTAGAGTTAATGCATTCCTTCTTAATGGAATACCATAAATCTAGGTTCAATGCTGCCAAAATAATGGCTGTAGTTCTCACTGGAGAAGTCAGCTCTCTCTCTGCATTCCCATGAGCCTAAAACAGTTTGGTTATAGAACTAGTAGTAATTATTTACTGTTATTAATAAGGATCTCTAAGACAGTTTACAGGGATGGTTTACCTGTTCAAAGTGATGCTATTGCCTCTTGGCTGAGTGCACCACAACCTTTTAATAATTGCACCATGTTTAACAGCTTCAGAAGAATTATATTTCTGATTGGAAACTGTGGGACAAATTTAGAAAGGAACATTTTCTATTTTTCCAGGAAGATGTTTGAATTGTGTCAGAGACTCCCTAAAGCAGCCACAGCTTCCTCAGGTTTAGTGTCTTATCTATAAGGAAATATGTAAGGCAGAATGCAAATGTGACAGTAGGATACAGTAGGATACAGGATATGGAAGAAAAAAAAATTCTTTGATTAATTCACTATCTGTATTATATTTGGGTACCAAGGGAGGAAAAAACAGGTATACCTAGTCAGGAAATCATCAGATCAGATTTATAGATACTTTGGAGGTTCAAATGAGAGTCAGAAGACCTCTTTGCAATCTCGGAGAGCTGCTTTGCTGGTGGGGTACGTAACCCAGTGGTCTGCGGATGGAGGAACGATGGATGTATGGTCTGTGCTGCAGGCAAAAGCCCTGCACTGCCAGCGGCACAACATCTACCGACCCTTTCCCTCACCGTATCTTGATCCTCTTCCTTCTCTCCCGCAAGAATTTACTCAGCCCCCAAGGGGATATAATTTGAGATGGTCTAACTTGCTAGAGTTAAACAGCTTTATAGCACTATTCAGGCTCAAGGCTTTACCTCTCACTTACAAGTTTATTTCGCTCTGCAGGGATCATAAAGCACCTTTCAAATTACCAGCCAGTACTGCTGGGGCACAGCAGAAACCATTGTGGTACAAAGTCCACTGAGTGTAGGATGTAAGCGTAGCAATGCTTTTAACCCCTCTCTGCATGGGAATCTGGAGACAGATAGTAAATGCCCAAAGGACAGTTGGTGCCGGGGGCGGGAAGGAGGTGGACCATGGGTACAGGGTAACCTGCATTTTGGTTCAGTGCGTTTCCAAAGTGCAAGCACATGAGCAGGTCTTCCTCAGAGGGGACCCCCCCCTCAGTGAAAGCAACAGCACCCCTGCCTTCCTACCCACACGAGGGGACTTCACCAACATGAGGTGACAAGAGCAATGCCCTAATGCTGCCCACCCTCTAAGGGAAATGAAAATTATTGCCCGTATTTTACAGTGGCCTATTAAATTTGGTGTTCGATTTAAGCATCCACAAGTGAGCATATGAAAATCTCAGCTTTGCTTCTGTTTGCAGACCTAGACATCCACTTACAAAGAAAATGTGCAGGACGCAAATAAAACATAAGTGTATAATGTCTTGATTCAATTTTTGGAAGGGATTTCTTGTTTATTAAACCAACCACTTGAATTTATTTAGGAAGTAAAGGCTTGATCTTGGCACATCTAAATCGTAAATATTCAGCTTGCATTTAGTTCCTAAATAGAACCGACAGTGAAGGTCAGACTTAGAGAGGGATAGCAGGACCTCCGTGCTGTGGGTCAGGTGAAAACTGTTCACATTGGCTCAGGTCATAGGACACGAATTGAGGAAGAGTGACGCTGGCTGCAGTTGCAAATGCTTTGGTCTGGATGTATGTAGGTTGGCCTTTGGTCCAGAGCTATGAAGACATACTAGCAAAGAAGAAACGCACATTAAGTTGCCCATGGTACTGTGCTGATGTGAGCGTTTGGCTTCTAGTCCAGACAGGCTTGCATCTGTCCAATTAAGAGCATGGGCTCATCCAGGCAGGCATGCACTAAATCTGATCCCAGGGCCATTCCCCAACAGAACCGCAAAATAAACACATGCGCGTTCACCACTTTCTAAAGCATACCGGATGTTAATAAGCAGAATAATTTGCAGTGGCTTGACTACTGCCTTTTTTTTTTTTAGCTTGTAGCTAATGCATGAAGGCATTTCTGATCGTAATTATGCCAATGACCTATTGTCACGTCAGTTATTGCAAACTGCATTTACTCAAACAAAAAATTGATGGTGTTCCTTTTTATTGGACTGAAAAAAACAAGTGGGCAAGCTTTCAAGAATCACAGTCAGAGTACAGTATGTCTGCATTTAATTATGGGGTTGGAGCAATTAACACTTGGGCCCTGCTTTGTTCTGTATTCCATGGCTGGTTGTTGAGAAAATACAATTCTCAAAAGCTTGCCATTTAAAATGTATTTAGCCTATTTTTAGTTAGCGTGAAGGGGTTTACATACAACTGCTTAGGGCTGTGAAGGTTGGGCTAGGACTCAGGAGTCCCTGGTTCAATCCAAAGTGTTCTTTGTGACAGTGGAAAAGTCTTAATTTGTGCTGATATCTCACTGGCCTGCTGGGAAGTAATTCCTTGCTGTAAGGCAGGGACTCCATTAGCCATAAGGTGCTTAAAGTATGTCAGTCCTTTCTCGGGTTTGATTCTTAGTGTATGTGACTAACACTATTTACACCAGGTTTATTCTCTGATGACCAGAGACCCTTAAACCAAAGCATTACACAATGTACAGCATGTGTCGCTTTGCTCCTCGGTCATGAATGCTCTTAAACATCTAAGTCTGACCTAATTCAAAACAGTATTTCTCAAGCATGTACCTTAGATTAAAACATATGCTTCAGACCCATTGAAGTAAAAAAAAAAAAAATTATGATACTAAAGACCTCCTTTTTTATTATTTCCCCTCACAACTTCGCCTTGCAACACTTTCTTAATTGCAAAACAATTTTGGCTTGAACTTCTGTGTCTCAGTCTGCTGTACTGTGACCTAAAGAACAGTACATACACATGCAGAAATTAACTGGTCCCTTAGGAGTACTCTTGCACTGGAGAGTGAAGGAGGAGAAAGCAAATTTGCAAATAGCTATATTTTCTTTCACCAACTTAATTGCTTCTGTTTGGAACTTTTAAAATCTCGCCTTGCCATGCAGTCATTTTCAAAGTGAGCACAGCATGAGTGACCCAAAAAAATCTGTTTGCTTTTTTATTATAATTTTGGTTGTGATATTTTGTTAGTGGGGACTGCAACACCCCAGAGGAGTAACAGTCGGCTGGTTGTGGCTTTTTTTTTTGGCATTTCCTAACTTATACTGTGATTAACTCTGCTATATTAATAAAGTCCTTTTAATATGCTTTTGTGAGAGTAATTTCCTAAGGCTTTCAGGAAACATATGGAAAAACGAACTCCATCACATGGCATCACACTGACACTCCTAGGGGTCATCAGCAGAGCTGGACCTTTGGACCCTTAGTAGGTGAGTTAATGGAGTAACCCGTAATAGTACTAAACTGTCATCATTCTGGGAGATTAGTACTAGAAATATTTACCAGTTTTCATAGTTACTTGTTGACAGAGGAAGAGTGAGACTCAGGATGGGGATCTCAGTTACCTTTTACAGCTCTGGAAAGGCCTTCCTCTTCCTCTCCCCTTCCCAAACACAACCCTTTGCCACGTCTCCTACAGCCTCTCCGTCGGAGTGTAGCATCCTCCTACCCAACCGCCCTTCCTCACCACACGGGGCAGCCCCTCCTCCTCCTGTTCACCACTCAATCCTGCCTCATATCTGGACTTCTCTTTCTTGTCTCCTGGGTCAGTCAGTCCCAGCCTCCCCACTCAGCGGTCGGTCCGGTTCCTTCAGGCACACTTCTGTTTCACAGCCTGGTAACCTCAGTGGTGACTCTGATGCAGTCTCTCTCCTTTCTCCAGTCCCACAGTTCCTTCTCAGTCTCCAAATCCTTCCTTCTCGCTCAGCTGATTGCCTTCTGCCTATCTTGCCTTCACTTCTACTTTTCCACATTTCCTTTCCAGCCTCCAATGTCAAATTCCCTGTATGAAAATCATTGCTCCACCTTCCCCACATCTCCCATCCTTCCCTCTAACTCAAAGTCAGAAAGGAGAGTTTCTGTTGCTGAACTGGCCTGGCTTAACCTTTGCCCTTAGCTTGGTACCTGGCTCAGACCAGCCCAGAGGTAGGAATTTTTTGGAAATAAGGTGGTACATAGTATATGGTTGTTGAGACTTCATGGCAGTTGCTAGGCCAATGGAAATGGATGCCTCATATGGAAAATTGTCCATTTTTAACAGTCCTCCAGTATTATTTTTCTACCTATAATCCTTGATATTTCAGTTCAAAACAAAGTTAAAATTATGGTAATGGCAGCACAAACCAGGTTAACACAATCAAAAAGGACTCTAGGTTTTTTTTGCAGCTGTGCTCACAGCATTTCTTATCCAGCAGAGTGCATAAACTGCACACAGATTCCCACATACGCACGGCCCTTCGCACGGTCCTTTGATCTTTGACAGGAATCCTCAGACACCCTTTGGACTGGGAGAAACTCTCATAGTCTTTTACAGTTGTGGATATATTTTTGGTCTGGAGTGAACACTTGATCTAGTTAGGGGAGGTTTTCTTTTTCTTAAAATGACATGAAGTCCACAGAAAGAGATGAAAGTACATCATCGTAGCTTTGTACTTGTGGGACTATTAGCCACTTATAATTATCTGCAATAAAATAGAAATGTAAATACAGAAAACACGATGCATAGTAAACAATCACAGACCTGTACGACACGTATTGCTCATGAACACAGGATCAAACAGCTGCTTTTCCTGCTTTTTACAAAGCATTCCTGACATATTACTCTCCTTGGTGAACAATTACTGTATTTACTGCACTAATATCTCACTTGATGCTGATTCCTCACCTCTTTCTATAATCTCTTCTGTTAAAGTTCAAGGAGTGATTAGGACATTTTTGTCCAATAATATCTTACCACTGTTTTTTAATCTCCGGGGGTCTAAATCTACAGAAATTCCTACTCTTGTCCATACCTACCTCCCAGTTAGTGATAGGTTTTTGTCTAGCTCTCTAAAACAGACTTTTCTTCCCAGCATGGGAGGCGTGAGACCCTGCTCAAGTTAGGACTGCAGCATCAGGAACCACAGTTTGAAAATTGTCTCCTGATTCCTTTCATCAGATCTCCAGAGCTTCCATGCACCAAAGCGCAATCACAGCTGCCTCCTCTTGGACCCAAAAGAGACAGAGCTACAAGAAAGCAGAGAAACAAGCCTCTGTTGCCTTCTCTGATTACAGCTGCAGAATGATTTCAAGAAATTGCTATTGAGAAATACATCAGCATATTGTTGATGCTTTTGGCCTAGTGAGTGATGATCTAATTTCTGTTTAATTGACCAGCAGCCAATTCACGTTTGGATCAAAGTTTGAAATGTAGCTTGTTTCTTATTAGGGTGAACTGGTCATTGTAAATGTGAATCATAACAGCCCTCAGTTAGGGATTAATCCTGCAAGATGCTGAACACTCTGTGTGGGAGGGCAGGTACTCAGTATACCACCCACCTTATTCTTTACATCATCAAATCACACCGTTTCTCTGAAGCTGATCTGACAAATCATTCATGAAGCCCTACCATGTAAATACAGACATTCATACAGACAAATATGTTGTACTGTTCACTGAGGAAGAATAAATTCATTATACTCACAGATCCTTATTCTCACCTGCATTACTGAAGACTTAGGTCAATCCAAATCCATTACCAACTCAAAACTGGTGGGAAATGGTCTTTCAATTATTTATCTATTTTACTCTGATTTCTGTCAATTAGAGATGGCAAGAATAAACCAAATGCCTTGGTCAGTCACAAATTGATCTAACCTACTTCTTTCTAAGGAAAAAAATCTGCATTAACTTAATCAATAGTAGCATGTTACATGACACAACTGAGGAAATAATTAGAGTTAGTTGAGATAATAAGAATGCTCTATGTCTCTTATTAAAAGTCTTTACAAGAGTAACTAAAATTGAAAGGAACAGTTGAAAGATCAAGGTCAACCACTGTTTCATTTTTAGCTATTTTAACTCTAGTTCTCAATTATTTTAGATGCAATCCTTAAGGGTTAAAGGAGAAAGAGCAATGGGAAGAAAGCAGAGTTCTTCAGGGGAAAATTCATCAGTTAATTCAATAGATGTTTGTATGAGAAAAGAACACACAGAGCAGAGTTCTCTTGGCCATAAGCTAATAATAAAGTCTCCAGCCAATGTCCGGGGTAGGGTCAGGCCTTCAGCACTTCGAATTTCTGACTGGTGGCTTGTTTCTAGAAGTCTAGCGCAACATGGAGAAGAGGTGGTTGTCTTTGGTGGAAGTGACGCTGACAAGAGCCACTCATAGTATCCTAATAGGTCGTGTTTTGTCCCTCAGTGTCCCTGGGTTCACAGCACCTTAGTTTGACATGTATCTAAGGGACTCCAGTGAGGAAGAACAGCTGATGAAGGTCCTTGTGCAGTCAACAGAGGCAAAGACAGGGTACCCTCCGGAGGATCAGTCAGATTTCTTGTGGGCTAAGAGTAGCTTGCTTTTTTTAGCCCATAGCCAGTGTAAGGTCATTTGATTTACCTCAATATACAAGAAAAGAACTTTAAGAGAGGTCAAAGGACCTCTCACTTATGGCTGGCCCAAAAGGAAAAAGGTAAACTCTTCTGTCTTCCCCTTAGCTTAACTTCTTCCTTGGCTGCTGCCTGGGGCCTGAAATCTCTGGATTCAAAGATGGAAAATGGAGAATGTTAAAAAGACAAGTTCCTTCTCTTCTTTCTCTGTGGGGACTCTTCAGGTTTTCCTTCACTACGCGAAGTGGAACAATCCAGCTACCCTTTTTTCATTACAAAGTTTGCTAATAAAAACCAAAATCAGACAATAAAAGCACACTTTCTCCTGATGCTCTGTTTTCTCTTCCTTTCCCTCTCCCTGGCCCCACCTGTACTAACACAGTCACACTTTCAGTAGCCCTTACTGGAAGCAATGCCAGCTTTCAGCTCTTATTAAGAAGGCTAAATCAGGAGTTTATAATAGTCCTTTTATACTTTTAATGTTGCCCATTTTACTGCTGCTTTAACATTCACTGCCCAGACCTGGCTTGTATTCCATGTTCCCAGATCTGAACAACAGAACACCCCTATTAATTTAACCATGTCCTTTCTATTTCTACATTTCTTAAGCAGTACAGCTGTGATTTTGTCTGAATTTCCCTGTGGCCCTTAAACATCTTTCAAACCCATACATGCAATCACTGCAAAGGGAGAAAGTCAAAGGAGAGTTTGCAGTTCCCTGTGCCACCAAGAAATCTGCAGTCATACATTGCCTTTGCATTGGGAGTGGGGAAAACGTGCCCTGTACCAAAGGGGAATAGCTGTTGGGTGCACTCGGTGTCTTGACATGCCCAAGACAAGGTCCACCAAGCTATACCGGTGCTTGAAGGAGAGTTATGAGTTTTCGTACTTAACTCCCACCAAAAAACAAGGTCTGACTCTTTTCCTTCCTGATTTTAGTATCTGCTTTCAAAGTGCAGGCCAGTTCTTCCGTGAACCCATCTCTCAGATTTGGATATCATGCAGCTGCTCAGTGCTTCTTGCTGCCTGGTGAAGATGTCAGAGACAGGGAGATGGGGAGAAAGAACTATAGAAAAGCTTGTTCTTGTCAGCTGCTTGTGCTTTGGTGATGGACTGTAAGGTGCAGCTGATTATGGAGCCAAATTTCCAAAAATATTTAGGCCTCTAAAACCAGAAGTGGCTAGGATCTTTCTAGAACTACCTTGCTACTAAACTGTAATTGATATTACAGCTAGTGGATGTACCAACAGTCAAACTTCAATTCAAACGGGAATTCAGGCCAAAACTGAGATTCAGAAAGCCCCTGTTCAGAGCTTCCACTGGGGCTGGGCTTTGCTGCCATGGCCATTTCTTGAATTTAACTCTAGCCGTCTACTTGTGTTTGCTGATATTCACAACCTCAGATAACTTGCCTGTCTGGACTAAAATGCCTGAAACAAATATTGATCGAGTTTGTGATGCAAGCCACTCCTTAGGCACACTGTTGCTTAAGGCAGGTCAAAGATTCATCGTACTCACTGTAAGGTCAGAAATATCAGAGAGAAAAACATTTGCACAGCACTGTTCCTGAGTGGAGATTGCTCCTGCTCTGAGGTTACGCACCGATGTACCTCTCCGCCCTCAACACACTAATGAAAACAAATAGTGTGGTACAGTGTGACCTCCCTACAAGCAGAAAACAAGCACCATCATGTGCCTAAATGACAATATATTAAGATCATTATCGTATTTAATATAGTCAACGGTATCACTAATCAGTAAAAACAGCAGCGGCATTATGTTCTTTTTTAAATGACAGGTTTGTCAATAGAATAAAAAAAGCATTTCTGTCAAGACATGGTAAGATAAATACAGGCATCTTAATGGAACACCAAAAATAACAACAGGCAGAAAGGAGATCTCTCTTATCAAAAAAAGAAAAAGTTCAGTTATTGACTAATTTGCTGTAAATCTGTCTTTTGCTTTCTAATCAATCGTTAACAATCAAAGGCCACCTGGCTTAATTGAGCCTAATTTTCAGGAAGCCCGAACTGGCATTCCTCATGCACTGCTTGGTTGAAGTGAATGTGGGAGTAGGAAAACAATAGCGCTAGTACAGAAATTAGGAAAACTTGGTATTAAAGCATATTTTTAAACATTCACAAGAATGTTTTTTTGGTAGCAGATGCAAAATATGACAATTAGTGGTCATTCAATAAACTAGCAAGAAAATGTTTTTGTTCTCCTAAAAGCTTTTAAAGAGTCCACACTCACATACAAAATCACAGCTGTATTTATTTTTTAAAGCTGAAAAGCAACAGGCTATAATACGACCACTTAGCTACTGATATGAGTGGTTTTGTACAACCACCATCTTAAAGATGTCCTCTGGCATGTGGGTCATAGAAAGATTTTTGAGGATTTCAGCCTACCAGGGCAAACGAATATCCTAGGCAACACACTTCCTCTTTGGCATTGGGAAATATTTTAACGGAAGGCTAATTAGAGCCCTAGCAGCTCTCTCCCTCCTCTGCAGGAAGATCTCCTCCTGTTTGGACTCTTTACCTGGCTCCATCTTCCTTGCAGAAGCAGAAGGGCATCATCTCCAACCCTCGCTTCTGACAGGACAGGACACCATTTACAGGGGGTGAAGGTTTTGGGAGCCTGGTCCTGGGGTCATTGCAACGGTTTGACTGCACGCTGCTGATGGATGAAGCCTTTGTTTCACATTCTGCCTGAGTAATTGTAATAAATATTGATAGGTGTGCTCCGTTATTAATTTATTTCAGGCAGAGCATGTCTGTGAAGCCGCAGAATGACCTTGACAGAGGAAGCAGTGCTTACCAGGCATAAGTATCTCTGCTGAGGGCACGGCAAAGGCCAGGGGACCCTGTCAACACAGCTGAAAGATACCGCTACTCAACAGTAGCTTCCTTGGTGCTACGGAAAGGTAAGGTATTGCTTAAAGGCAGAAATGTAAAAGTATCACTTCAGTACATTTCGGGATTTCTCCCAAATGAGGTCATCAAAAGATGCAATATCACGGAGGCATCAGAACTGTGAAATAAGGCATTTGATTCCTTTACAAGGAGAGGACACGTCATTCCTGGCCTGGTCTTCTTATTTGGGATTAAGCCTCATGTCTGGGTTTTCCTGCAGCTGTGGCGCTGATCTCCAAGCCATTCAGGGCCGTGCCGTCCGTGTGGGCACGGCGCTGTGGTTATGTGGTGTGCCGCGGACAGATGCTGTCTCTCTCTGTAGGCACAGAGCACTGCTTAGTTTAGTCTTTTTATAAGATCAAGCTTTTAATCTCAATTTCAGTTTCCTCCATAAAATTTGTATGCAAATATTTTCCTAGCTCACAGACCTATTATGAATGGGATTGCCCTCTGAGTGGTTGCTCTTCAGCTTGGCTGCCTTTACTATAGACTTTACTCGTTGGCATCAGAGTTGCTTTGCATGTACAGACCCATCTGCAGCTGTAGCAGCAATTTTTTCCACAGCTTTGCCAGGTATTTTTGCATTTCACAGGTGGCAACCTATTTGTAGTGCTTTGTTCATTAAGGTGCTTAGAATATATACATAGCTCATTTACTCATGGCATCACTGAGACTGAGCTGAAACTCAGAAACATATTTCTTCCCTCCTCCCCTGCACCAAAGAGGAAACACTTTGTGAACAGCCTTTTCAGCCCCTAGTTGTTTCTCTGTTGACTAATGTATAGTGAGGGTTTTAATTTTTCTGCTCTACCTGACAAGATCAGACCCTCTGTCCTAAATATATTACTCTTAACTCCTGCATCGTCTCCCCAGACTGACTGTTAATTTGAATAGCTAAAATGATCATGCTTTGTGTTAAGGTTCTATTTATGAGTAACTGATAAAGGACTAATAAATGGTTAATAGATGTTGTAATAATTTGTTAATTGATATTACAGAGTCCAACAGGTTAACTGTTTTCAAATAACCATGGCTTAAAACTCTCTATTATTCTTTCTACTGATGTCCTTAGTAGGCACATTTAATTTAAGCCGTAATGCATAACTCTGGTGACGGTGATATATGTATGTATGTAGTTACTCCTCTTAGTGCCTCAAATATGGAGCTTTGCAGCCCCAAATATTTTAAAACAACAACACACACACCAAAAATCAAACTAAAATATTATTAATCTAGTGGAGTTTTGTGGAAACCTTCCCCCATACCTTTTAGCTCAGATTCTTGGTGGTAGTGAGGCATCTTTGAGAACGGGCGATTTGTGGCTTCTCACACGAAATACAAGTGCATTTTCTATGTGTGCTGGAGGCTTTGCAGCTCCTAAGTGTTTTTCTGACAGATGTGTCACTCCTTTAGTGACAAGCTTCTGAACACTCCAGAGAATCATGCCAGCTGCACTCTCTTTATCTGCTAGATACCGAAGTGTACTTTTGGCTGATGAACTATAAAAAAGTAATGTTAACAAATGTTCCCCTGCTCTCCACCTTTTTTTCCCCCATAACAGCTTTATTATAGGAATGAAGCTCAGAAACTTCTGCATGCCTGTCAAGGGAGACCGAGTTGGTGATGGGGCAGAACAACGTATTTCCTGAACAGAACTGATACCAATGGATATTTGATTACACAAAAGTCTTGTATGTTCTAGCTCCATGAGTCCCACTGTACCAGAGATGCTTCCACTGCTCTTTATTTCGTACATCTGGGGTTTTGCTGTGCTGCCCCATTTTACCCAATCAATGCAAATGAGCCATAAGATATTGAAAAATCTCATCCATACTTTTTCACCTATGAGAAAGAGTTCGGGATAAATTCTGGTTCTCACTGTGAGTAACAAGTATCTCCACTAAAGCCGGCATGATGCCACTATGGTCATGGAGATGAGACTTTGGGGTCATTTTGACAGAAACAGAGCAGGAGAGACCCGAAGATACATAGTAAAGGTGTGACACCTCTGTTACAGGAAATTATCCACTGTTGATGGACTATAACCAGCTAGCCTTCACTCACTATTGCAAATATCCAGTAACTCAATGCAATGTTTATTCCTATCCTGCTAGTGAAAAGGTTCATTAATAGTGACAGTGATGCTGGGACACTGGAGCAATCATGGCAGTGTTCGGCAAAAACACCTAGGAGAGCACCTCAGCATGCCCACCCCAGCATAAGCTGTGGATGGTATTTTCTATGGTGAAAAAGACAACTGCTCTGTTTTAAGGCCATTCCCATCATTTGCTTCATTCTAATCAGAAGGAGAGAAGTTTATACTAAACAAATGCTCACTTTCTTCACTTCCCTCTTCACATCAGTCACTGTCGGCTTGATATAGAAAATATGGCTGTTAATAGCTTGCAGTGGAACAAACATTTGCATAACTGTTACCTCAGAGCCCATAACTCCGAGCTAATTGGCTGATGGTGATTAAAATGATTAAGTGACTGTAATTTATATGATTAACCAATTAAGCCATTCTCTTGTGATTGGCCCAGGGTAGGCTCTGGGATGTGAGCTTGTTTCCCAGCATGCATGCCGGCAGCGCATGGTATTAAATATTCTTTTAAATACTTGCTGTTTTTCCTGCCAACAGCACTCAAGGTGCTTTAAAGGTAGTTTAATTACTCCATATCATTTGTGTAGGACAGAGAGTCATAAGTTGAAGGCAACCCATGAATTATTAACAAAATAAATCTAGCACAGGCTAGGATAACACAGAATTACTGAAGGCAGTAAATAGGACAGTGAATTTGATCATCCAGAACTGATGGATGACGGACTGGTGTAAATGCAGGCAATATCACTGCCTTGAACAGAAGTTACGCTGATTTACCCCAGCATGACATCCAGATTTTGATCCTTGGAACTCGAAAGTTCACCAGCAGGTCTGAAAAAAAAGGTAGAGGAAAATAATTGCAATTCCTTCTAGGTAAAAGAAGCAACTGACTTGGTTAATTTGTAACCGCTTCCATTAGGAGTGCATTTGCCAAGGGAGGGAATGTTATTTGAGTGAGCTCTGGTTCTTGGAGGAGCGAGGCAGGTGGGCAGGAAGCAATAATTAAGCATATTCTTTGTTAATCTCCTGCTAGGTACACTGAAGGGAAAACTTGCTGCAGTTTCATCCCCCTCTTTCCTTCCCCCTCCCACCTTCCTGTGGGTTGCCGTTGCTGAAACAAGGGACTGCTGCATTTCCAGCTTTTTCCCCTCTCACCTCCTACCAGCAGACAGTTTAATTCCATGCTTCCTGAGGCTAAACACATCACCTTCGTCCACATTACTTTCAATTTCAGCTGCTGTGTGTCCTGAAACCTTAAATCTGTTGCCGGTTAGCCTGGGTTATCAGTTCTGATACTACAGCATGGTAGTCTTTTAAGAGATGAGAGTAATATGCTTCTCTTTTCAGCATACCTCAGGACGGACACTGGTTTCCTTTGTGTTTTCTCATCTTTCTTGACTGGTTATTAAATGTCAACATAATACAGATTGCTAGTATTTTACTGTCATGTGGGTTAACTAGTTCCATGTGCAGTTTTGTCCCAAATGGTGGCCTTGGCAAATGGGCAAATATTACATTCTGCTGTTGTTGCTACTGCTGCTACTTAACTGTATTAAGCATCGTTGTGATACTGACTGAATATTCCCAGTGCTTCAGTGGATGGTTTCTTAGAGTACGGTATTGTATTTTTAGGGTAACAAGGTTTGAAAAGTCAATTGTTTCATGAAGGATATCAAAATCTGAACAACTGCTTTTGATCCAAGTGTTTTGTTGAAAAAGGCTTTATCAGGATGGCTCTATCGTCAGAATGTCTATTTTACAGTACGCTGCAGAAAAATTAAATAAATTGCCAATACTCCCATGCTGAGCCTATGGTGAAGCCAGAAATACATCCTGCAGCTTTGTCTGTTGGATGACACTGTCTCCATACCGCTCACAGAACGTGCCCAGTGGAGCTCTAGGGATGTCTGTGAAACCACTTATGAAGCTTCAGTCCTGAAGTCTCTATACATGTGTATCCGCCTGACTGTCTGTCTATCACACTACTGATATGCCACAAGCATTTTAGACTTGACCCTGGGAAGTGTCATGAAAGCTTCAGCTCCCACCAAAGTAAATAGCTATAACTTCACCAAAGAGGAGAACAGTAGTTAAGGCTGAGGCTGGGGCACAGGAGATTCTGCCTCAGACTGTGTGTGACCTTGGCCCATCACCTCACCCCTCTTTGCATCGGTTCCCTGTTGTCAGAGGGAGGAATCACACTTTCATCGCTCCTAGCATAGCTTGAGGACAAGGCCATTAATATACATAATGCGCTCACATAGTACCAGGATGACCTCCATGGAAAAGCTTATAAATAAACATAAATAAGGACCTGATGAGTAAAAGGCTGGGTCCTGCCCAGGCTTCAGTGAGACCTAAAAAGACCATACAGAAAATGCATCTTAAAATAGACCATTTGAAGGTCATAGCCTCCTACCCTTACCTGTCAAGACCTGAGCAGAGGCTTTGCCTGCGAAGTGATGGCATTGCTGATGACATCAGCACTCTCCATGCAGGTTTTGGCAGGTGTTAGCCATTCATTTCACCTTTGCTACTGTTCACCCAGGAATTTCTTCAGAGTCATGACTCGCTGTGTGTTTTCGTGGCAACTACCACTTGTATGAAAAAACACATTTCTGCTGAAGATCTGCTGCCATGATATCAGAACTTGAGAAAAGGCAGAGTCTTTAACTGATTTTTTTTTGACAGGTTATAAAATATTAAAAGACAGTAAAGTTTTAAAACTCATTTTAAGGTATCTATCTACAGCCAAGTCCTGTTGGCCTAAGGGATCAATCAATGAAACAACATTACGTAGAAATGCTGAATTCATGTTATCCTGGATAATCTATATTTCAAAAATGAGACTGAGCTCTTAAATGACCCGCACATGGATTTGATCTGCTCCTGCCTTTTAACTTGCACTTCAGTAGCCTGGCTTTAAAAAAATTAACTGTTTCAGTAATGTGGGAGTCCTTTCATTCCTACAGTCTTCTGATTAGTTCCAATAAAACTGGATAGTAATAAAGTTAAAATCCATTAGTGGGTACAAGACACACAACAGAACTCGTGCTGGTATTTAAAAAAATGTAAAGCCATTATAGCCTCCTGTGAAAGTTTGAATTTAGCACAAATTTTTTTTGCTTTTTGCTTTTTTGCTTCTTTTTTTTTATTTCAAATCTCAGCAACATGAGTCTCATTTCCCCATTAATACTACAAAAACCTGTTCTGACAGAGTACTGCAATAGTGGCTCAAAACATGACTGATGAAAACCACAAAAAAAGGACAGAGGTACCTGAAATAAGAATTAGACCGATTTTGAACATTTAAGACTTCATTTACATGTAAAGTGGTGCAACAGGAGTGGATCTGTAGAGGAAATTTTTGATACCGAGGGCCCGATGTCCACATTGCCTGTGTTAGGGCTGGGGGGCAAATCAAGGAGCTTTCATACCAGCACCAGTAGATGTCCGTGAATGACAAGAGCACTCTCCCAGAGAAGATCTTGCAGTTTGGTTTCATCCAAAACAGTCCAGATATTGCGATGAGGCAGCACCCCCATGCAGCTTCAACAGCCTGTGCAGGAGCTCAACCACAAAATGGTGCAAAATGTCTCTCCTTGTTCCTAACGGTGCTTCCTAATCGTCAAATTACAGATCTCCTCGGAAACGCAGCACGACTCTGAGGTCAGCTCTGGCACCAATTCTGCTTCCTAAGCCAAGAAGGAGGCATGACCTGACGGGCATTTCCAGACCCCCAGCACTCAGCAAGAGGGTCAGGCTCCACGTAAAATGCTTTTTTAAAAGATGCTGTGTGGAGGAATCTCCCCTTTTCTAGGCTAGTCCCCAGGAAGGATGCCCAGTCCAGCCCAAGGGGCTCAAAAACCTCGTCTCATTGCTGGGCAGCCAGCAAGGTTGCAGGGGACATTTCCCCGGCCTTTTAGCACTTCTGGCTGAGGAGAAAACTAACTCTGGTTTTCTCTTTCTCTGGTCAAATGTCCTAACCACTAAACACCTATACAAAAGGACAGGCACCCCCAAAACCTCCACCAGCAGCCAAGTTTTAAAAGGGAAGACAGATCAACACAGCGCATAGATGAAGTACAAACCACTGACAAGTGCTTGGATCAGAGGGTTTCCTCACAGGAAAAACAGTAGACTTTCTCCTCCTGAGGAATAATTGGAGGCCTGGCAGGTGTGCCTGGTGCTTAAAATAAAATAAAAAATTCCATGACTGCACTTTTCAGTGAAGTCCTCTTTTCCTGGATGAAAATCAATTAACTCTTCACTGTGCCTTGAGGCTAACAGACAGGAAAGAGATTAACAACAGGAAAAGAGACTTCAGCTTTATTGTACAGCAGCATAGGGCTCCCCGTGCTTGATCCGCTCCATGAGTCCTCTAATCCAGGGTCCCGTCTCTACCGTGAAAGTCCAAGGCGTTTAAGCACATGCTTAACTTCAGGCATGGGAAGATTTTCAACAGCCCGGTGGCATTTGCCTCTCCTCCTCCCCCCGCTTTGGATGGAAGTTCCACACCTAATTGTTTTCTACCCCTTTGAACATTTCCACTCAACATGCTTTCCCAACTGGTGAAGAACTGCTGAGCTGGGGCCTTCTGGAGTAACTGCTCCGTTAGGGAAGGTGCTCGTTAGCCCTCTGTCATCTAGTAGCTGGCTTTTGTCCTGGGGCATGAAGGTTTATTTGCATGCTTAGGAAAAATCTTTTTAAAATTCCATCTAAGACGATGCTAGCCATACTTTTAAGCAGCAGTCTTACCTTTTTCAGTCCTGTGAAGTACTTGGCTAAAATGAGGGTCTGTGTCACAATTGTTAGGCACTGTTAAAAAAAAAGAAAAAGTTGCCCTTTAATTATATTGATTGCCTTTCATTTTTTAATCAAGATAGAGGGTAACTAAAACTGCAGTATCCCATCTTTATGCTAGACATGACTCTGTATCCTGTTATTAGCTGTTAAATTCATCTTCTCCTTAATGTAAATCCTCTCAAAAGAAGTATTTGCATATTCCTGAACATCCTTAGCTGTTTCCAAGCTCTCCAATTTCTGTTATGTCATCTTTGAGACAGGAAAACAAAAGAATCCTGGTAAGATTTATATCATGCCATTGTAATAGTCCCTGGATTAGTCTCTGTTCTCTTCTGTATCTAATCTTTTTTTTTGCTATTTCAAGTGGTGCTGACAGGTGATTACAGAGTAGCTATAGTGAGATCAGAGCCAGATATGATCAGACAGTTCAAATTAATCTTTCCAGTATGGATTAATTTCTATTTATCACTTAGAATTAATATCAGCATACTACTTTTTCACCTAATTTGGATAGGATTCTACCTCAAGTTCCTAAAGCATTTTGCCTTCTCTGCAGCTTGGCTACTTTGCTAGCCACTCTGACAAAGGGTGACTATTATTCCCCCTCTCCT
>NW_009602365.1:0-5559 GCF_000690535.1 Cariama cristata | reverse complement strand
AATGTGGCCTTCTACCTTCTCTTCGGTTTCTGTACTTGGTAAGATCATCTTCATCAGATACAGGCTGGGGCAAGCTGCTCCATGATGTACCATATATGATTGTCCTCTTCTGTTATATCCCAAAATAGCAAAGACTATATGGAGCATTAAACATCATCTTAACAGACTGTTTGCACAGACTGTAGAAGCTCAGCTGCTGATATCCACTTTTAGTTCAACTGCAGCACAAATATCAGTGGACAATCTGACCTTAATTTAAAATATCATGTTGTGGAAAACTTTTTCCTCTCTTGTCAGTCTTGTAAGAGCTGCCTTTTCACCTTAAAACTTCTAGTTTCTAGTTCCAGTTCTTCTGCTTTCGGTTTCTGCTGCCCAGATCCCGTTATGCATTTGTTAACTGAAAAGTGTCGGAGATACTTAGAAGTTCTTTCTTTGGGTGGGTGTTTATAAACGAGAATTAAGTTAGCTCTTAAATTTCACCTTCATAAGTGAAACATATAGAACTTCTTTCATAAGGCAAACTTTCTAGGCCTCAGATTATTCTTACAGATCTTTTCTCAATCAATGGTTTGATACTCTTAGCGAGGAAGGACACTAAAAAGAGACACAGCATTCTACCAGTGAATTAACTGATACTCTATTTATAGACAATATGACCCCCTTATCCTCAGTTATACATCGAAACATCTCATAACCCTTTCAGCCATAGTTTTACACTGAGAGATCGTATTTAATTGTCTGTGTGCTGTGACGTCTCAGTCCTTTCCAAAATCGCTTCTTTCCCATTGTTAATAGTGTACATTCTCCCTACCTGATTTCTTCCTACCTATATGACCTTGTAAATGACTATGTTAAAACGCATATTGTTTGACTGTTTCCAGTTCATCACATTACAAGGATTATAATAATACCTGACCTATCCTCATCATTATTTAACCACTTCCTCCAGCCTTATCAGACATGCTTCATAACATTTACATTCCATATAAAATGATTAATAATTCTTTTTAGCAGAGGACCAATCACTGCAGAGCCCCACTAGAAATACTCTCACACATTCATGACTTTTCATTTATAATTATGTTTTGAGATATAACAGTTAGGTAATTTTTAACAGCAAGATACGGTTTTTAATGACCTGCTTGCATGAAATGTGTACGTTCCTCATCTGGGCGTAAAAAAAATATTAGGACAGAAAAGAAATGGTATTAATTTTTCCTTTTGAAAGTTTGACAAACACAGGAAAAAGTAATTGTCATCAAAGTTTTCTACTGAACAGTCTTTTTCACAACAAAAAAAGTTCAGCAGAACTGAAAACCTACATTTCAAAAAACAATTAAACAGGAACATTGCTGTGGTGCCTTCTGGGAGTCATAGTTGAAATGTTTTAATTTTTCTTCTTAACTCCCTAATTGCCCCACATATTTGACCTTACACCAGGATCTCTCCCTGAGATGTGCTGGTGCGTTTTGAGACTCCTTGCTTCACTGTATCACAGGCAAAACTGGCGAATCAACATTGAAAGGGAGGAATTCAGGTTATGAATAGCATGTCTGCATAGACACATTTAGGGTTTGAAAGAAAAATTTACAGCCTTTCTGTGTTTGGATTTTTTGAAGGAAGGACTACTTTTTCTGTGGAAACTCCTTGAAGCCTTAATTTTTATAACATGCACCACCGTCCTGTGCAGTAATGCATTTAAATGTTGCCTATTTTCTTCTTCTTTTTCTATAAAGCAGTTAAGCACATTTACTTAAAATTGAGCACCTGTCTGCTTTGTGAGCAAATGTCTAGTCTTGACGCTGAGTTGCTTTATACGAATGTGGTTTTTTCCCACTCATTCCCCATATCAGCTCAAACCTTTACGTTTTGGTTAACTCAATGGATTTTCTTTACTTTCACCAAATAAACTTCTTATTCCTGCTTGGCTGAAACTCTCTCGTGCCTGTCCTCTCAGTAATTCTCCTTGCATAAGACTTCCCTCAGGGTACACATCCACACCCACACACACCCCCTCTCCTTTTTCCCTTCTGGTCTCTCTCTGCTGCTCCACTCCTGACTAGAAACTACTGCTGAACGCACGTCCCTGCAAGTTTGTCAAATGACCTAAATGGGGCAATCTCTTTCTTGGTTTCTTGGTGGGATATCAAGACACAAAGCCGCAGAGATTTTATAGTGCTACAAAACTGGGTCAAATGCACCTTCTGAAAACACCACCCTCTATTGAGAATGGGATGCTTAGCCAAACACATCCGTGTTAGTTAAACCAATTCTCCCTTCTTCTTTAAGAAATACTAGACCTCAATCTGTATGACTGCCTGTAATGACTGTAAGAGAGGATTCGGGTGGTTTCCCACTCTGCAATTGGCACTTCGTGTGGTGTTTAACAGGCAAAAAAGTCTCATTGCAAAGGCAAATATACTTTCTTGGTATACACAAGAAAATTTGAACCCGGATACCATCTTATGTGAAACCAGTTTTACAGCCATCATTATTGAGCTGATTGCATATCTCTTTTGTAGTTCTCTTCCTCTTAACAGAGGCAGGATACAGGCTTTACCAATGAGAAAAGGTAGTTTATTCAGGCAAAATAAATCAAAAGGACACTGGTGCTACTGGAACTGTGGTGGCTGGAGCAACCGGAACGGTGCTGGTGAAGGTGCAGCCTCAGCTGTGCCGAAGGAGTCTGCAGCTCTGTACAAGTAACACAAGTGCCTAAGCTGTGCCCTTTCTCCTTCATCTGGACATCATCTGTCTCTTCCTTTTCACTTGCAGAGTGTGTAATTTATACAAAATACTGCTTAGCTTTACAGTATTTTCTCATTCAAGAGGAAGGTTATATTTAATATTTTGGTGTGAGTGCAAAGGGAAGTGCTCAGTGAATTAAAGTAAGTGAAAAGTAGCAGGGAAGAAAAACAAACACTTGACATGTTTCATAAGGTATGGACAGGCAAAGGGACAAGGTACAAGCTTCCTGGCAAAATAACATTAAACATCCTCAATCTTTGACCTAAAAATAGGGAAGGACAAGTGACAGAATATCCAAAATTAGACCATCTCAATGGTAAAATGCAGTGGCAACTCTAGACTTACCTGCTAATTTGATTGCACCATTGCATTTTACCTGCTCAGAAAAGGCTTTTTCCTAAGCTCTTCTGAAATTTTCTCCCAAATGAGTGTCCGTGTCTTACCTAATATGACAGATGTGTGACTTTTTAAATGACTTTTAAATGATACCTGCTTAACTTTGATTCATTAGGCCACACCAGCCAGAAATACAAACCTTGTTACGAAACCCTTATAATTAACTTGCCCTTAAATGTTTATACATCTTACTGTCTTAATTAACCAGATCCAAAAAACCTAGAATATGGTGACAGCATTCTCCCTTATAAATGCAGATCTTCCTGCTCTGAGATTGGAGCTGCCCATGATCTTTATAGCTGCTCTTCATGCTGTGGGAGACTGGGTCTGAGACCAACTCAGCCAGCCTGGATGGTTCAGTTTACATCTACGTTCTGAGCTTTTAAATGCACAGCTAATAGAATAGAATAATGAGATGATGTTACACCTTAATGCTTGGGGGTTTTTTCTGGCATTGGCTACCTAGAACAAGGGAGGTCTGAAATTACTCTCCTCCCCCCAGGTCCTTTATAACCTTTGATTGCATGGGTTGCTCACTGTGGCAGATGAAGGTCGATTAAACTGTCACAACCAAATGGTCAGAGAAGAGCTCCCTGAAGAATAGTGACAAAAAATGTTTCTCAGAAACTTACAGCATCTTATAAATACAGCAATACCACCACTATGACCAATATACACTTCATTATGGTAGAGAGTCAAGATTAATATCTAAGAGGCAATCGCTGCAGTGTCTACTCCAGCAATTATTTGTATATGCACACACGTAGGAGATGAAACCGGAATAGTGGAGAAATGCCACACAATGCCTCTTTGCTTCCCTAGCGATGTCACACTTGAAATATGAAGCACTCTCTGAGCTGATGACTTCCTTGTGCTGCTTATACATTATCCTGCCTGGGCAACAACCAAGTTCTGTGCAACAGTACTTCATTATTTTAATTAAGCTTATTGCAAGAGTAATCATCATTGCCATCAGTATCAATCACCAGTAATATTTCCAGTGATATCTGTAAGTGATGAAGGTCCTAAATGACAATAAATAATAATGCTCTTGGCTTGAGCTGACACTTCATTGGACTTTGCTGGGTTGCTCTAAATACTCCAAGGCTTGCCACAAAAAGAACTATTTATCTATGACAAAAGCCGGGTCTACATCGTATTTGTTTTGAATTCCCAAATGGATATGTTCATAACGTTTGCAAAATTTATCCTTTTGATTATGGCAGCTACCGTGTCTGAAACACACTTTAAAAGAAATTAGAAAGGTCTCACTTCTCTGCTGCAGAAGTACTTCCCCATATATCCTTAATTAATATGCATTTGAACAATTTCTTTATTTTCTTGGAAGAAGGCAGAGTACAAAGTTGTTTGGATTACAAGAACACTTTTGCCATTAGTAGTGAAAAGTCTGGAAGGACATCTTTCCACTCACATCTAAATAATCCCACAGTGTCAAGATCTGATTTAAATGTATTACTTGCATATTTACTCCAAACCATCAGTACACTTACTTATTCTTGTCACTATGCCTTTATGGTTTAAACACTCTGTCTCTTCTGGTTTGTGCTACAAATTTTCTTAGCTGGACAAAGACATTTCTGGCATTTTAGAAACAGCTTTCCTATTCTCATTTCTTTGTGTCCTTGTTCACACTCTGAGGATGATCATTTGGAATCCAGCAAGAGGAGATACATACAATTGTTCCAGAAACACAGAACTTAAAATATCAACATAATATTTCCAAGAAGTTTCAAAATATTAATATCATGGACAATAACCCTAAATTATCTTTTTATTATTTCTCATAAAAAAGCAAAATCCAGGACTATTCACGAACAGTCATCCACCTCAGCTATAGCCAAGATCAGCTGTAAGGTCAATAGCTGACAGTCCACTCTTCTTTTTTCTCTCTGTCCTTCTTTCACCTCTCCCTCTCCCCTACAAAAGGCAGGCACCGAGCAGATGTCACTGGGGTCTTTGATGGGTGATAGCAGAGAGGCTTGTTTATTGCACCAGATATTAGATAAGACTGACATTTTCCCAGATCAGATTTTTCAGGAAATTGAAAGTTTTCTAATTTGTACATATTGATAGATAACACAAAGCAGAAATTCTCTTACAGAATCACAGAATCGATTTGGTTGGAAGAGACCTCTGGGATCATCGAGTCCAACCTTTGCCCTAGCACCACCATGTCAACTACACCATGGCACCCAGTGCCACCTCCAGTCTTTTCTTAAACACTAAACACCTCCAGGGATGATGACTCCACCGCCTCCCTGGGCAGCCCACTCCAATGAGCCTTTCTGTGAAGAAATGCCTCCTCATTTCTAGCCTGAACTTCCCCTGGTGCAGTTTCAGACTATGGCCCCTTGTTCTGTCACTTGTTACTGAGGAGAAGAGGCCGACCCCCAC
>NW_009602364.1:0-28590 GCF_000690535.1 Cariama cristata | reverse complement strand
TAACTCTATCCCAGCTGAAACCAGGACACTTCTGCAGAAAACCCCAGGTCAGGAGTGGGAGCTGGAAAGGTGCTTTTTGTACCAACCTAATGGGAGACTTACCTACATGGAAATCAGGAAACCGAGGCAGGGACAAAGTTACTCCAGGTCTGAAGTGATCCTCTTACAGACAAAAGAACAGGGATTTTATTTTCCTGTATATAATACATGAGGTTGATTTTTACACTTGTAGGACATTACTGTTGGACTTGTGTGGCTGAAAATATACTGACTTGCTGAACCAGTCACCTTTCTGCTCTCCAAAATTGTGATGATTTTAATGACAGTGCTGAATGGAAGCAACATAGAAGAATGGGTGTGCCTACAGATAGTTCTGAAAAGGCTGCCGTACCTCCTCCTGTGAATGTATGCTGCAGATAAAAAAGATTTCTAAGAATGATAAGGGAAGTAGAATTTGCATGAAATAATGTTACCCGCTCTGGACAATACTGTAAAAGAGACAGAAGAACTATAGGTCAGAAGTGAGAGGTGACTGTAAAAACTTAGGGAGAAAATAGACCTTGCTTGACCAGGGAAGAAGAGGTGTTTAAGAAATGCTGTAAGTCATAAATCTTTTTGATGTGTCATATTCATACATTGCTCTCTCAAACAGGGAGAGTATTTGAGCAGTGTTCGAAGCAGAGCCTTTTTAACAATACCTAATACTATTAGGTACCTGAGATTGAAAATTGAGAAACAGAGAATCTCACTTTTTTTTTTTTTTTACCTCGAGAGGCTTTTCTGGGTGTTGAATAGTTTTATTCAATAGCAAACATCACTAGGAAATTGCCAGATCCTTGGTATGCAACTGTCTCTAGACTTCTTGCTACTTTAAGGGAAATTTACAGTAAGGCTAGAGAATATTTGCAGAACATAGTTTATGACTGTCACCATTGCCCCATATGAGATGTTTGCTATGGCAAATCTGTTTAGTTTGTGGGAAGTAGAAAGTGCTGGACCAATGCTCATAAGAGCTAACAAGCTCAGCTCCTGCAGTCACTTCCAGAACCGCTACAGCCAGTGGAGACCCTCCTGTTGACCCTTGGACCCTAATCCAATAACACTTTAGGACAAGGCTATATTACAGAGTTACTCCAATCTAGCGAGCTAACCTCATCTGTTCACCTCATAAAATTTTCTTAGACAAATACTTGATTTTTTTTTTCTTCCTACTAAAAAAGGTAGTCTTGATGCATGACCGGGTTAATTACCAGAAGATTACAGAAATAAACCATTTCTAACTTATTTCCATGATTTCCTTCTGCAACCCATTTCCCTTAGAATTTATTTACAGTACTACATAGCTTTTATGAAATAAAATACTACTTAGCTTTCTTCTTAGAGTAAGGCCTTCAGGAAAATAGTCCCAAATATTTTGGCTGAATGTTCCTTCTCCACACAAATATGTGTGTGTGTGTGAGAGAGTCTGTGTGTGCACAAGCATGTATTATTTATTTTTCTGTAGGTATATGCACGTGTGCACATACAAACATACACATGAGAGCATTTTCATCCCAAGAGCGTAACGCTTACCACCAGATGAGAGATTCTCCTTTTCATTCTGCTGGTGAGAGCATTCAACTCTTAACATCTTATCCAGAGATGCACAATAATTAGTGTTTTATTTAGAGCTCAGCTGTTGGAGAGCAGAGTTGGCATTAAAAATCCCAGCTCCCGTGAAAAATGTTGTTGGATGTACTTGCTTGGAAATAAATAAGTAAACTGCTCCCATGTGATGGAGCACAACCCAGCCTCAAACAACTCACTCGGCAAATAATACCGCTGTTACCCTCTGCACTCAAAAATATGTCACCACCCACATGAATCTTCCTTTTAACACAGTTTCGGAACTGCGCACATATATTGTGATGGCCTGATTTGTAATGTATGTGTACATTTGCGTTAGCATTATTATAGAGGGGGAAAACGGAGTTGTGTGTTAGTTTGCTAACCTCCTCAGAAGCACAGAATCAGCCCTAGGCAGCGTTAAATACAGCTTGCAAATGTGTCTAGTAACTCTCTCTGCTCCTCATGGGGTGGCAAAGGCCAGGCGGAGAGCATTATTTTGAACTCAAGGCCTGTCTACAATTAATTATCAATGGGAACAGTAGGAGGTTGGGTTTTATTTTCCTTTCTAGCTATCATATAGCCAACCCCTGAATCATTAGTTTCAATTGCTGTCACTCGCTGTTGGTTGGGCAGATTTATTTGCCAACATAACTGGTAGGTATGCAGACGTAATGTTGTTCAGCGGCTTGCGGGTCCGTGGAAAGAGTCCTTCTGCTGCTTTCTCCTGAGGTCACTCAAGTGCTCTGGTCCTGCAGAGAAATTGCCGTACATTGCGTGCAGGGTAGCGGTTGGGATCAAGCAGACAAGCAGAGGAGTAAAGGAAGTTCTAAATGTTTTGGATTCCAAATTATTTTCCAATAATTGCTGGAAAAACAAACTTTTTTTCTTAATTTGAATGTTGGTGGTTTTTTTTCCTTCAAAAAAAGTGTTGCCAGAAAAGGAGAACAAGTCATGAATAATGTATCAAAAAGACTTAGTGAGCTTATTGTCTACCCATGCCATTTGCAAACTTAGTAGGGGGTTAAACATTTTGATTAATGCTTTATGAAGCTCATTTTTGGGATAAGTGTTATTGTCTGGACGTTCAGAACAAGCAATGGGAGAGTTCCCATTCCCAGCTGTTCACCGGGGATTTGGGCCAAGTTGTGTAACCTTTCCGTGGCACAGTTCCCCTGCCTTTGAAGTGTGCCTGAACGCCTACCTGTGTGTCACAGGGATCTAATGAAAATCCATGTGTCAGAAGCGCTCCGAGATGAAAGGTGCTGTATGAGTGCAAAGTACTTCTCTTATTGCTGTTGTGAGAGGTCAAGAACTCATTTAAATCATGTAGGACTTTAGTACCATATAAACAAGAAAGCTAACAAGGTCTTCTAATTGGTGTCGGCCATGACTGTATGTTAGTACCACAACCACATTATTAGTAGGGTATGCCCATGGAAATGCCCTATTTGTTTTAAATTATATGCCCATGGAAATGCCCTATTTGTTTTAAATTAATGTCAACGACACAGCATTTTAAATTACATTTAGACAAAATTGTGTTGAAGAAGCAAATATCTACAGAGTGTACTATCAACAGAATTATTATTTTAATTTTCTATGGTAATATTTTGAGGGAATTCATTACTCCTGCAGGATTCACAAGCTGAAGAGTCAGGGAAGCGACTAGGACAGATCCATGAAATACATCTAACTTCCCTGTTCAGAGTGAGAAAATCCAAGTGAGACCTTACGTGAAGGATCAAAAACCAAACGACACACACCCAAAGTAGCAATTTGCAGAATTTGTACCTCAGTACTGACTCCAGAGACTCTTCTAAGCAGTGCAGCTTTACTTCCTTTTGCATGCCAGCCTGAGCCCGGCACCCTTAACTCCAAAATAGTCATCTGCCAAGCACTGGGGGTGTTCAGGCCAGTGCTAAGTGGTCTCTAGACCACATGGACTGTTCTTGAGACTACACAAGTGATTAACTAGGTTTATATGTCTATGTTAGTTGCAGCAGGCCTTGGATACCAGGCATTGCATTTCAGCAGTCACACAGAGCATTTGCTGGAGTTTCACAGCAAGCAATGCACGCTGGCATTTGGGAAGAACTCAGAGATCTCATAAAACATTTGCAGCTAAAAGCCAAATCTCAGCAAAGCGCTAATGTTCTTAAAGGTAACAAAGAAAGATACATACTCCCAGCAGCTAAACCAGTATGTATTTGCATTTTATAGTACATAAGGTACAAAATAAACAGGTTATGAAGAGCAGTGGGGCTATCATTGCTGAAGATTTCAGGTGATACTAGAAATTGTGAGAATGAACCTACAAATGAGATGTCCATCCCCTGCAGTGCTCCATGTTGCCATAGTGTAAAATATATAATCTAGAGCTAGGATCTGTGTTACGCCTCATTTGTCAGTACCTTCTCTTTTTTGATCCTTCAGTTCCCTGCTTCCCACTCCTGTTGCCTCCCACCTCCCATGGCTGTGTTAACTTGGCTCTGAGGCCTCTTCCTGACTTTCTTACGCTTCACTGTTGAGAACTGATAGGTTTTATACTTGATGATACCCATTAAGCATGTCTGAAGTAGTTAGCTGTATAGCTGCAGAGATAGCCTACTTCCAGGAAGGGATGGAAGGAGGGAGGGAGGGAGAGACAACCCCATGCAGCACCAGCCAGCCATGTACTTCTTTCTGAAGTAGTTTAGTTCATCTCAAAACTGTGAGTTCAGGTGATATTTACCCACCAGATAGCTGGAAAATAAAACTTTTGAGGTCTGTGGGGGGGAAATGATTCTCCCTACCAGAACAGTAACTGATGGAGTGGGAGACCAGGTGTATTTACCACTTTGCCGAGCAGTCCCGAGTCCCAGTCTCTAGGGTGGAGCACCCACTCTGGGGATACTCTAGTCAAAATATCACTGGATATTCACTGAAAAAGGGTCATGGAGTAGCCAAATACTTCTGGTGCTTATTTCAGAGATCAGGGAACTGGATTCTCCTCCCTACGCCAGTGAATATCTAGTAGACTAAGACAGCATCTGGAAGGAGAGGTGGAAATATGCAGAGCCTAATTTTAAAACATGGCTTCAAAACTGAAAATTTGAAAGGCATTTGATCCACCGTATTCTACATCATGGAAAGAAATCCCCAAAGTAAAACTTTTGGTTTTGAGTTGAACTGACCATTTGATTTGTTTCAGGGGCTTTATTGTTCATTTCTTTTGGTTGCATTTTCACAAAACTAAGAAAGCAGATTTCTCTTTGCATTTGGTTTAGTCTGATTCCTTTTTAATTTTCTCTCATTTTGCTGCTGCATGGAGAACTTGGTTGTATACAAAGGCTTATATGACATGACCAATCTTATGACTGTTTGATGATAAGTGACTTTTTATATGCAAAGAAGGCATATATGCAGGGCTCCAGCTCTGAAAGTGCAGATTCCAGCTATTAATTGACTTCCCATCTTGATCCTAGACAAGATGTTTATCTCTCTCTTTGTGTGAGTTTTGTCAGTTCTAAAATAGTGCTGTGTTTCACAGTGCAGTTACAAAGTTTATTCCTTCATGTTTGTAAAACATGGGTGTAAGTTGCTGTATAAATAGAAAATTTAAATATATCTGCCAGCTCGTGCAGAAACCTCCGTGCATAAAACTGAGCAATTCCAAACAGATTTTGCTTTGTAGCTACTTTCAGAAATCTGTCATGTGTTTAAATAGCATATATATTGCTGCTGAGCTCAATTTCAGTTTAGACAGCATATCAGAACATGTGTTTCTTAAAAAAAAATAGGGAAAATTTGTAAGGACCTTAGAATTTAACAAGCTAATCTAACTAGCTATTGATACCTCATCCTATTTGTACTTGCAAACCTGTGGATTTTGGGGAGAGGGAAACAGGAACATTAATACGTGATTAGATCATCAGATTACACTTCCTTCTGCTTGCTTCATTCTCTACTGACATGATATTGCCGTAGCTACAGTTTTAGACACCGCTGCTGCCTTTTCAGATAACCATTAGCTGGAGAATTAAAAAAGAACTGCCATAAGAACAAGAGACCTTAATGACCCATGAACTTCAGTGTCTGAAACAGCAAAGCTCTGCAGTTCTCCTGTCTTCTCTGTCCTCTATGATATTGCTTCTCTTTCAGGTTTTCCACAGAACTTTGCTACCTTACTTTAGAGGTTGTCTGCACATGCAGTTTTTCTTGTTTAGTTCTGTTCTGAGTTAGTGCAGAATAAAAGTGCCTGCACGAAACGTTAACTAAGAATAATTCCAGGTGTAGACACGCGTTTGGTTCCAAAGAGGGCTGAAGTACAGCATTGTAATTTGGAAAACCGCAATTGATTTCCATAGCCTGTTCAAGAGCATTCTAGAAAAGGACAAAGGAAAAATACTGGAGAGTTAAGAGCAGTTTGTTAAAAAGTAAGTGTTAAAATGGCATGAAATCTCAAGTGCCAATTTCATTATTTTCCCCAAGATGATGCAAAAAATTCACTGTTTCTGATTTGGCAGGAGTGTTGCTGTTGGAGAAAGGGTGGTCACTGTTGCCCAGCATGCCCAGTTTGCCTTACTAATGTAGTGGTTCAGCAAAAGTTCAGCTTTTAGCGTGAGAAGCGAATAAACTGCAAGATGCAACTTGTTTTCAAGTGGTTTGCTTCACATAGCTTTCTTGCATTGCTGTTGGATGGTGAAGGCAATTGTGTCCAACCTTTTTTAATTTTCAGAGCCCAGAAAATTTTCCAGTGGAGATGCAGAGAAAATTCACACCCGTACAAGCTGGAGAGCATATTTGTGTTTACGTATTTTGTAGCTACCTGTCTCCGACTCCTTGTTGATCTTCCCTAAGGTGCAGGGTTCTGTGGGGCTGAAAGCTCACCACACCAAAGCATGTGCTAGTACGTTTGCTGACAAATACATTTGAAAGGCTTTTGACCAGGAGGTGGCCTGTCTTCTGGCCTTCTTACATGTGTTTTATACTTAAATTAGTGAATGAAGTCAGATGTAGGCCATACCTGAGCTTTCATGTGCTGGCCTTTGGTCTGTGGCTGCACGGCTTTCACCTACTCTGTCCAAAGAAAGTGTTGATGCCTGCCACCTGGGACTGAGATTTTTCTTTGCCGAGTCAGATGGGCAGCGTGGGTAGGTACAAGGGGCACAACTGCATGGCACCCGCTGTTCTTCCCCTGTTTTTTTTAATGATGGTGTTTGACATCTACTTCCCTGAAAATAAGGCTTTATGTTTAGATTTTATTGGGCTTCTTTTCACTTCCTATTCACACCGTGTTAGTCCTCCTTCCTTCTGCTGCGTATTGGTGACCGGTATCTTATTTTTATAACTTCTCTGTCAGCAAGTGGCAGCTGCTGTTCCTGCAGCCATGGCCAGCTAAGGTGAGGTAGCTCTGATCTACCTCCAGCAGCTCCCTCCGCATTGCAAAGACTGTCCTTGCTGCAGCATACCAACGGGCTCCAAGAACTTGGCAGCCTTTGATCTCAAATCTGCCATCCTGCAGACGAAAGACAGACTCTTCCACAAGTCCATCGTTTCCATTTCCTCTCTCGGCATCTTCCCAATCAAAAAGCGTTTAGCCCGTTTGAAAAGAAAATGAATAGTTAGCAGTGTTAGAGGGCAGGAAGACACTTCACATTTTTGGTTCTGGTGAGAGGGGAAAAAATGTCAGTTACATAAGAGGAAAGATTATAGAGATGAAGCATTTATACCTTGGACAAAAAAGGGAATTTGATAGCCGCCTGCGGCTGTATGAACTGCAGTGTGGTCATGCAGGAGAGAAAACAGGGTTAGCTACATCACTGCCATGGAGGAGAAAGTGGCCAGGAGCAATGAGAGAGATTGGGGCAGTTAAACACAATTTAGACTGAAAAGATTTCCAGACGATTTTCCAAGTAAAAAGTGGGAGTCGTTCCCTCTCACACATTACTTCCATCTAAAATGTGGCATGAAGAGTGCTGTGCTTTAGACGGCATTGGGTGGCGGTGGTGGCGTTTTATGTAGGCTCAAATACAGTGAGTCCCCAAAAGCAGAGAGCGTTGTGATAGCTGTAAAGTGCTGTACGTGGTGGGTCAAACCTAAAGACCATGTCTTCTGGTGAGGGAGACAAGCAGCTTGGGAACCACATACGCCTCAAAGACACTTAGTGCGATCTAGAAGGGTAATGTAGTTACGGGCTGTTAGCATGGCCTCTTCCTATTCAATTGTACGCACTAAGGTAAAATACACAAAACCTGCAACTCAGAGGTGCAGAATTTCTATTATTAATGATTAGTGATCATGATACAGTTTTCTTACAGCACTCTGTTTTTCATATGATGCCTCCCAGATTCAGTGTACAGAGAGCTAGGGAGAAAAAACAGAGTTACGTAGCTAATAGAAGTGTTGACTGCGAAACCCCTGTCCTGTTCCTTTTGGAGCACGTGGTGGAAGTGGCATGCCCTTCGCTGCCTGGGTGAGCAGTACGCAGCGCTGGCGTCTCAGCTGAGGGGAAAAAATCCAAACAAAATGAGCTTATCAAAATACGGGGAACTTTCCAGTATGAGAGAAGTGGAGTGTTGAGATGTCCTCAGCATGGAAGTAAGGGAGGTCTTAACTCTGCTTTTAAACTGGAGGCCTGCTGAGTTTTTTAAAGGGCTGAAGGGCATAACTGCCGTGAGACAGGACTCGGCAAGCACAGAGGACTTTTCAGGTCCTGCGGTAACATAAAGTACCTGCCCAGCCCTGCACCCGTACTGTCTTTCCAGTGGGGTCCTTTGCTTTGCTTGGTTGTGCTGTGGGTGCTGGAGTGGTTTAGTTACGCAGACATCTGTGTGGCTTTGTCACCAGGCTGGAGCCTGCAGTGCAGCTCCTCGCCCTCATTGCTACCAGGGAGCCCATCCCTTTCACCCTCATCCTATTATTGGCTTTGGTAACTTACTCCGTCAGTCTGTCCCACTTCCTCCCCCACTGTGGCATTTTGGAGATGACTTTGAACGTTAGGGTTATTTGCTACCCACTGAGCCCAGGAGGCCAGCTAAGGAGGTGGGCTCAAACTGGCCACCAACTCTGCCCGGCAGAAGTGAACACACCGGGCGATGTACTTGGAAGGGTAGCTGGTTTTCCCCATTTGCATGGCCTGTGGTGGTGGTGAGTAAAGCTTCCAATCTGAGTATTCGGATCATCCTCTTCATTAAATTTTTGCCCTCTCTTGTTCATAGTTTTTTGAAGCCTGTCAAAATAACCCCAGTTGTCCTTGGTTTTATACAGTCACAGGGACATCTCTGGTCATTTTTCTCTGCACTTCAGTAGTACAAAGCAACTGGTAATGTGGGTCTCCAAATGTAGTATGACAGCACTGTCAGCTTTCCCTGTGTTTATGTTGAGGTGTAACAATTTCACAATCTTAAGTATTTACTTTAAAAGAGAACGGAAGTCCAAACCACAAAACATTTTTCAGATCCTTAAGACAACACTGAGGGTAGTCATCTGCAAAAAGCTTTCTGTTTGTCACAGGTAAATACATTTTTCAGGTACTTCTCTAATACGCATATACACATGCACATATATGTAGTGTGATGTGAGCAGCAGACTGCATTTATAGGAGAATTATACACCGAGTGGTGCTAAAGTACTGTCTTGATAACTTACTGGCTTATATGCAAGGCAAAATGGTTAAGGAAATAAGGACGAGAGCTGTGCATGGGATGACTTAGGTAACTTACATGCATCTGATCTATCGCTTACAGTTTGAGCCGCCTCTGGTTACATGCTGTTATGGTGGTTGCATGTGCAAATGCTGTTTTATTTCTGAATCAATGGTTTTGAAATGGATTTCATCTTTTCAAAATGTGACCTTGAGAGTACTCCTGATCACTGCACCACTGTTCTTTATATACTTGTGGGCAGTCATTTTGGTTCAGAGTATTTTATTTCAAAGCATGAAAGCATGACGACCTTTCAGCATTCACAGTCTTGTTCTTATATGAGCTCTCTGAGATGCAGTCAACGGTCTACTGGTTAGGACATGCTCCAGCATTGTAATAGTCCTAGGAAGAGCTTTCGTCAGCAATGCCTTCTGGATCTAATATATAAGTAGTGTGCTTTTTTTCTGCTAATACTGTGCAGAGGCTAACATTTCTCTCTTTAATGAATTTATGAGAAATCACAGCAGGTAGCCTGCTTGACATTTTCTTATTGTAGGCTTGACCTGTTGGTGAGCTTTGAATCGCTGTCTGGAAAACGCCAGTAGAGTTGTGGGCTAACTTTTCCAAATCACGGCATGCCTTTTTTGTCAGCTGCAAGCTCCCACCACATTGTGGGTGGTTGCATCACTAAGGAGAACATAGCTAGCAAAGGCTCAATCATTGCCTCCGGACTTCGTCAAGGAAACCTCATGTTAAGTTGCGTATTTGTGACTTGAGCTCCAAGGGTTTGGTCGTGCTTGCAGTAATCTGCAGATATGGAGTCTGCTGTATTCTGTGTGCATCCACTGATTTGAAAGGAGAAATGAGTGGTAAGAGAGAGAGGGGTTTGGATCAAGAGGGAAGCTGCCTGAAAGGGAGAAGCCTGAGAACTTTGGCTTCAGAAGTACCAGCACATCCCAGAAGTCCCAATGTCCAGCAAATGCCTGTCTTGGGTCATGAAGGCTTTTCACCACACTAGAAGGGCTGAGATGCTTACAGACAAAGCAGCTGCAGGGCCGTAATTTCATCACTGATATCTTGCTGAACAACGAACTAGATATTTTCTCCTCCCTTGTCCTGCTGGAAGTCTAAAGTAGACAAAGAAAGCATGCCAGTGTAAATTTAGCTTAACGAGAAGGCAATCAGGTTCTCTATGACCAGCACTGAGAAGAATGTTAAAGCAATACTTGTCCAGCTGGCGATAAAGGATAACCTGGGCTGACCTGTAGAAATAAATGGAGGAAAAAAACATGAGTCACTAATATCCTTGACCTTTTTTCAAAGGCAGATAAGAATAGTAGCAGCACCTGAAACCATTAGATATGAATACAGTGATTTCTAGATGAGTTTGCCTTATCTCTGGAGGACTCTTGAGTATGGAGTGCTATGGCAAGAAATAAGCAAATTGGCCAGATAGGGGAGTGGTTATGTCTGCACCCAGAAGAGCAAAGGATATTTTAATTTTTTTTTTTTTTTACTCTTCACACCATTATAGCATTAGGGACCCTAAGCACCATTTCACTTTGCCATTGACACAGTGTGGGGATGAGGGATGCACAGACAGCTTGGAATGATTACAAAAAAGGATTAGTAGCTGTTTTGCAAGAGGTTATTATTGCAACTTCTCAGACTTGGTTTCAAAGGCAACTACAAGCATGAGTGTCTCTTGTTTGGTCTCTGTGAAGAGTAGTGTCTCTATAGTCTCATGGCATTTAGCATCAAATACCTCTACACTTTCCTTCTTTCTGTTTTGGCCAGGTAAGAGTCTATAACCTCAAATCTTCTGTGTATATCCCTTTGTTTTGTGATTCCTTTGTGAAAGGAAGAAAACAACCCATTGAGAAAAAGAGAAGCAGGTTATAAAAATACGGAGTGGTGCACAATTTAATCCTTTTTTTCCCTTCCACTGAATCCCTGCATGGCAGTGCACTGATGCAGCACCATAACCAACAGTCTGGCATCTGCAGCCTGCCAAGCTGAACCCAAAAGGATCGAACATCATCAATCTCATTTTTACTGTCTTTTTTGGCTCTTTGTTTATACATATTTATTTAAAACTGGGAATTTTTTGGTTTCAGCTCTGGGTTGGGGCCTCCCGTGCACTGCTGTGGTTTGTGGCCCTGGACAGCTCCTGACCTTCCTTCCCTGCCTCCTCCTTGTCACCCTGACACCCACTTGCTGCCCTTTTTTTTTCTCCGGAGTAGTCTGTAATCTTCAAATATCTACTTCCCTTCTGTCCTCTCTAATTTTCCTTTTCTGTGCCTGTCCAGAGGCTGCCTCCACAGCACGTCTCATTGCTTTTTGCAGGCAAGCAGCCCACTGAAATCATGGCAGCAAGGTGCCCACTGCCTGGCCCCACTAGACTCCTTCCTTGCAAATGAGAGGCCTGTTCAGCAAGAGAAATGCTTAATTCAAAATCTTTTTGATGTTTGTGGGCTTTAAGTTTAGGCCTGAGTTAAGCTCACGCACAGGTATTTATCTCATATGAGGCAGCCAGGCTTCAAGTGAAGAATGTGAGCGTTGTAAAGCTGCAAGACTTTTATCTAGCAAGAGGTCCATTCTCGCCTCTTCTTCTTCCTCCAGACATGCAGTTGCGGTACCAGGGAATGTGCTACTCAGCTGTCTGTGTTCCTCCTTCCACATCCCACCGTGTCAGGGCCAGCTCCAGGTCAGTCTGGTTCACATACTTCAGGAGCAGGCATGTCCCAGTGCTGGTGAGACATGGCTGTGACTGCTCTGCCACTGCCGGTGACCTGTGGCTCCCTCTCGTCCTCACCCCAGTGGCTTGTTTTGAATTCCGGCTCAGCACGATGCTCTGTAGGAGAAGCAGTGAAATTTTTTTCCCTGCATGCTGGCATCTGATGGCAGATGGTAAATGCCTCCTGTCCTCACTGGTGTTTTTTTTCAAGATGGTGCAAACGAAGGTCAGGGTGATTATTCTCTCACTAAGTCTTAAAGCCAATTTCTGGATCACAGACGAGAATAACATTGCCTGCATTCCCCACGTGCCTGTTCACCCTGCCATATGATGGTTGCTGGAGCTGACCAGTGATGTTTTCTTACCTGCAAGGTCAGAGATAAAGATGTTGGAGTGCTAAGAGAATCTAATCTCAGCAAAGCCTCTTTTGGATCAGAGAGTACTTCTGCTCTTTGGTGTGTTCTTTCAAAGGCAATCCTTTGACAAAACCTAGGAGAAGCATGTTAAGCTCAGTCATTTGTACGTGGGCATAAATGCGTTATGCAGAGAGGTCCAGGTGTTGTGCAGTAGGTGTTCAGGGTAGGCTTCAGACAGAAACTTGTCCGTTGTGAACCTGTGCATCACTGGACTGACTTTGGAGGTGTTTATAACCATTCTTAGCATTATAGATATTTTTAAAATGCTATATATAATTTAGCTTCAGACATTTCCAGGTCATAACTAAACTACTAGGCTTGTTCCAAAGCGGGGATGGATGACATGAATAGCACTGTGTGAGTCAGACCCATCACGTGTTCTAAATTAAACTTCTGCTGAGCCAACATTGATCTTAAGACTCTTCCTGAAAATCTCCCTACTTTACAGAAATTGCTGATAGCATTTCTACAGAGGCTGATAGTGAAGAAAAAAATAAAGCAGAAACATGGAGGAGAGTAAGGAAGCAACAAGCTGACTATAATGGAAAGAATCAAAAAATGCAACTAGGAGAAACTATTCTGAATAAAGAAGTTGGTGAAATAACAGCTTCAGTAGCAGATAGCTTTTGGCTTGCCTAGCCATTTCAAGAGTTCAGATTGCAAATCTCTTAAGTTTACTAAAGCAGGGTCATCTCCTCACAAATACGAATGGGTGTTTCCCTACCTAGGCACTGCAAACTGCCTGAAGTATTACCACAAAGGGCTCCTGTTTTCTCGGGGGAAAAAAAAGAAAAATATGAAATAGATGAGGATGACGTAAGGATGAGAAGATAGGAGATCTTGGAGGATTTATCTGATGACCTGTCTCCCAGTAGAGATAATACATGTCTCAAGTGAGATTTCACCTGGGATACTTTGCAGAGTTCTGGCCATACATACTTAAGGCAGGTCAGTTCAAGCGTGCTCAAAAGATTAGGCAAAACCCCCAGCTATTAGTTTCTCCCTTTTTTTTCATCATCCTATCTGAGAAGGAGAAACGGAAAGATTTTGGTTTCTCTATCCCAGCAAAGACAGGTGGAGCATGAATAAGGTTGTAAGGAGACAAGGGAAGATGTTAGCCTACCTGCAAACAAGCAGCTTGGGTAGCACCATCTGACTGTAAACAGGCAGTTCAAGCTGGAAATGAGGAAGGCTCCAGGCTACCAGAAGGATGAGACTCTGGAAGGAGCAGGGGCAGGAAAGTTGGGCTACTTGTTTTTAAGATTGCACTAATGAAAGTCATGCTATTGCATGCGTGCCGGGAGCACAGCAAAGGACCGAACCCTACACCGTTAGAAGTTGGTTCCGTTCCCTCTGTAATGGGAAGAAAGAGAGAAAGCAGAACTTGGTACAGACAACTATTATTTTGTATGCATATATCCGATATATGATCCATACATATACAAAAAAGAATGGGAGGCCCTGAGAGGAGCAGCAAGAAAGCAGGTGCTCTGGCTTCAGCTTATGCTGCCCAGTGATTACCTAAGAGAACCTGCTATTCCTGTTTAAGCCCTAATTTTGAATGCTTTTCTCTTCTCATAGCAAATTTTTTAATCTCTCTGAATATGCCATCATTCTAAAATACTCGGGTTTTAATCTATCTTCCTTTTTTTAAAAAAAAAAAAGTCATTGCTTACTTGAGACCTCTACAAACCCTGTTCTCTCAGAGGAGCAGTAGTTCATTGGGATGCACGATTCCCAAAAACGCGAGGTGTCCCCTCATCCGGGGCCACGGAGGCAAGGCGGCCGCTTCTGCGGGGCTGGCTTTGCTGCTGCTGCTGCTGGTGGTGCCGGTGAACAAACGAAGCTCTGTTCATTTTCTGCTCCAGCAGAATGAGAGGGGGGGCGGGGGATGGGACAGAAGGATAAGCTTGGGGATGGAGGTTGCTCAGTCAAATGAGGAGAAATATGAGAGAAGACAATGTATATTCAGGTATATTCAGGTGCGTACAGAAGTACAGTAAACAAAATATGGAAGGGTTTGGCAATGCCTGCTTATCGCCATTCACAGAGTGGCTTATCTGTTCATTTTTTCTGTTTTGCATGCTAATGATTAGTCAAAGCCGAGCGTCAGTGTTCGCTTTGTTGTTGCCATTGACCCTGATTTAGGACAATCTCAAAACATGAAATACCTTGCCATTTTCTCATTGCTTATGTTTTCTCTCCTTTTTCCAAATAGCAGGCTGGTGTTGTGATTTGAAAATCCTTTTAAATATTGCTGCTGTAGCGTATTCTTAGTAAAAAACATGAGTGCCAAAAGTACACCGGAGAGGGAAGCATCCGGACGGTGCTGAGAGCACCAGGAGAGAAATGTTTACCTCCCGTCGGCTGCTTTGAAAGTCTCAGTCTGTATATTTCCATTCATTTGAATTGGGCTGCTTTGGTCCTTCTGAAAGCAAAGCAACTGTTATTACAGTAATGATATATTAAAAGAAAAAAATCTGTCACAGGTTTTAGAAGACACAGTACCTTCGGAAATGTGGCATTTTAGAAGTGTGGGCATTAAATTTGTTGACCTCTGCATAAATAAGGCTACTAAGAAGCCATATTGGTGTGGCTCTACTTAATAAAAAAATGTGATTTTAAAATGTTTTCATGATATGACTAGAACAATACATCCTGCAAGGACAGCAAATGCTGAAACACGAGAGTCTTACTTCTGTGTCTGAGAGGTTAAGCATTTTCCTCTGCGGTTGAGGGAAACGGGACTTTTATTTGAATTGGGGGCTTCTGTATTCTTTTTAGTTACACCATGTATGTGCGAGTGTCTGAGTGCTGGTTGAGCACTGTTACTCTGCTGACAGCAGATGGAAGCAAACGGCCAGAGGATGAGGTGTGCCATCGCCTGGCCCTACCCCGTGTTCAACCCTGCCGAGGGGGGATGGCAGTGAGAGGGGGAGGCAAACGTTTTGTCTCCCTCTGCCACTGCCGTGCGCACGGAGAGGCGAATCCTCCGGCCTCTGTAAAGGCTGTTGACCTTTATACTTTTTTTGAATCAGGGCAGGGTTCATTCTTCCACAAATAAAGTGGCAGATCTGTTTATTTTATACTTACATCCTAGGCTCGGAAAGGTTGAAATCTTTCTGCAGTGTAGCTATTCCCTTTTCATCTCTAATGATCACTTGTCATCACTAGACTAATACATAGGAAAATGGGTGCAGCTTTGGAGTTTTCTTGAATATATTTGCTCTTTGAACAGTCATTATGCTCCCTGTAGCCATAGGTATGTAGCAATGTCCTTAGAAAGTGGAAAACTGATTTTTTTTCCTCCCCAGTCTTTTTAAAAGATTGGTCTTTTCCATTCACTGTTGGTAGTGAAATAGAAATTTGCTGTATCATTGTTAACTAAGCAGAATAAAGACAGTCTGGAAATAGGAGTTGCTGGAGCCTGTGAAGAGAGATGTCAGCCGTTGCTCAATGTCATTATGAAACTGTGAAGTCATCAGAAACAATCCTCACTGGGAACATCAAGCACAATGGTGGGTTTCCAAACTGAAAACAGAGAGACAGAAGTCTGGGAAAAAGAAAGAAGAATATCACATGACATAAAAGCGACTCCAGTTCTTTTTGGCTCACTGCAAGTTTTGGCTGTCTGTAGTATCTGATACCCACAGAAAAGATACCTGAAGATCCATGACGTATAAGTGCATTCCTAATCCAAGACAGTCTGTAGAGTTTCCATATGCTCAGTGGGAACTTTCTGCACATTAGCATTGAAGCCATGAAAAACATGACCCTTGAAAGTGAACAGGAGGAGGAGATTTAGGAAAGGATAACTTATCTTGTTAATGACACCAAAGAATAAGACACTCAGGAGAAACCCAATAGCATCAGCGGTAAAGGTCCCGTTACCACTGTCAAGGATGAAAAGGGAAACCTTTAAGAAAAAGAGGCAATAAATTTGCTTTCCAACTCCTTTATCACCCATTACATAAAAAGCCTGAGGGAACGAGATCTTGCAATTGGAAAGAGTCTTAATGGCCCAAAACTCAGCCCAGACCTTGGAACAAGAGCTATAGTCATCACATTTCTTTGCTTTCCGGACAAAGAACTTACTATGTAAAAAGCAGAATAAAACTCAAGAGCCTGGGATATGCCAATAAGCAAATCTCCCTTTACTCAGACAATAAAAGAAAAGATCAGGAGAGAGGAACAAATGCAAAGCTTCAAACAGCAGTCTGTTAACCCGTCAGACCAATGTGGATTTAAGATGAAGGCCCACCAGTTTTTCACCTACGGGCAATGACACCACCTGTGCCCTTGCAGTTTCTCCCATAATGTCAAAGCTGGTGGCTCTAACAATTCCACAGCTTCTGTAATAAGTTAGTGGTAGTGTAAAACTGCGTGGTATCTGCTTATTCATGTAACATGGTTCAGCTTCTTTTGCTTCCAGCACTGTGGAGTTGAAATCACTGCTGAGTGCCTATTGTGTGTTAGTGATGTTTCAGAAGAGGAGAGGAAAGAATAATTAGTAGTTGAAACAATTGTTACTGTATTACTGCCTTGAAAATACCTTTGCTCTGTACTAACTGTCTCACCAGGACTTGTTTGCCGTAGCCTGAGAAGTCAGCAGTGAAGGAGAAGGCAGCTGGCACTCATCAGTAACAGGAACAGAGACAGCAGCAGTGTGAAAAAGCACCTTTCCTTATGAACTATTACCAGATAATCCTAATGAGGCTGCAGGTTGTCAATTGTAGAAAGCAGTAGTCGAATCTCACAGATTTTAACGAAACTAACAAAATGAGGCAAAAGATGTTCTTTTCTTTTACCGCTCCAATAGCCTGGTCTTTAGTTGTAGCTGAAGGGTACTTCTGTGAAGAAATCATTAGTATCGTTACAGTAAAATGCAGAGCTCCCAGAAGAGGTGAGGAAACCACGGCATCTGCCTTCACCGGGTACCCAAGGAGTGTTGCCTGCCGTGCCTCCGTCAGAAGGCATTTTTGCCCACTGGCAGAGCTGGACGGCAGCTACTGGGAAGAACAAACTCAAACCTGAACAAGCAAAAAGCTGATTGTCGCTCTACAGAAGTGTGAGGTGTTTTCTGGGGAGAAAGCTCAGACAAAGCTGATCCCTCATAACGTTAATTCCATGAAAATGAAATTTGAGGCAGTGATTCAGGCAAGCACGTAGTTTCTATTTGAAACTCTAGACTGAGAACTACTCTACGTGAGTAAGTCTATTTTCCACACTTTTCTATACAGATAAATGTTTATATTACTTACAGAAGAGCAACAAAACATGCAGCTGACTGTACCCATTCTTAACGCAGCTAAACAAAGGAGGAACGCTAGTTAGGGCCATGAAACAGGCTGCTCTGAAGCTACAGCCAATACGTTTCACTCCTTTTTTGAAGATGGATAAAGAAACAATGTTTCAATATTGTATTGTCCCAATTATATTTATAAAACTTACAGCAGGAACAGAAAACAACATTAGTCTAGCTAAATTCAGTAACAAACCTCAGCTCAAAATTGGGAAGGCTATACAACAGCTGTGGAGAGCAAGCAGCATCATTTGCAGTGTTATGTTTTAGAAAAAAAGATTAGAGAAAAAAGTTGCAGATGACATGATGATACAACCCTGCACAAATGTACAGTCATACTCTAAAGAAAAAGATCCCCCACAATACATTTGAAGTGATTTACTTGATTCGTCTACATGTAGGGAGTCTGTGTTTCAGCCTTTTACTATAGAATTTCAGTATCTCATTAGTAGTGAACATGCAGACTTACAGATACTCAAGCAAAGCTTAACATAAAAATTAAGTGTGCTTATGCAGCGAAAGGGATTTTTTCATTATGGTATCTTGACTGACTTACTGTGTCTGTGTTCAGAGAATTTAGACTTTGAAGGTAGGACAGTTTCTGTGTTTAAATAAGCATTGCTATAGTTCAGTTACAGTATTCTGTATTTTAACACCATGTTTCATTCTAGATCACCTGGACTGTAGTTTCTTAGTTTCTGAACACCTGGCATCTTCTGTTTAAAACGACGCACAGAAAGTACTAAATATTTTCTTCTAATGTTCTTTCTGGTTCATATGAGACTGCAATTGTAATCTCTTATTTGCTGTTACAGCAGTAGTCAAAAAAGATTGTTTCCTCCAGAAACCTGAAGACCCACCTTTTCAATGGAGCTGATTGCTTCTGAAGTTTTCACTTTGCCTGCTAGCAAACACCTGCCTCCAATTTCTATGCAGATGCTCTTGATCACATGTATCATCTGAGTCATGCTTCTTATGGAAACATATGTAATGAATTCGCTAAATATCGAGCGGACTTGATGTTATACTGAATGGCCACCTATTCACTACTTCCTTTACTGGGGTATCACTGATCTCAGTGATGATGCTGTAGTCTCAGCTTAGGTGTCGGCACTGGGGTAGTTCATAGTCCTGTGGTCAGTATCCCTTAAGAGGAAAAATGAGCAAAATACATGCCTCGGAGAACCTCACAATCCTAAGGAAATTCCCTCTCTTCCACAAAGAAACAGCTCTCACTCTTGCCAGATCTCAGGACTTTTACTCAAACAGCACCTAAGTTTATCTTCTTTCCTTCGCTTCCCCAGCCGTCACCAGGAACCCCTGAGGGATGTTTACACTGCTGGCACTCTTGCTCTCACCTGGGTCCCAAAGCTGTCTCTGGCAACTTCGACATAAATGTGCAGCCAACCAGGCCAGAATTTAGATCACCCGTGAACTGGGGAGCAGTGACAAACAAGAGGACTTAGGGACAGGACAGTCCCCTGCAGCTACGTCCTTGTAGAAAAAAGCTCATTAGTGTTAAAACTAATTTTTGCTTAAATAATTGGCTTACTTGTTAGGTCATCAGCTGAAGAAGTAAAAGTTAGGGACAGGAGTGCTGTAACCAAATAAAATGATAATTATAATTCACTGCTGAGCGTTTTTCACAATTAAGAGCTCTGCTTTCAGGTTTTTCTTCACTGTGAGTGACTGTCACCATTTCACCTGTCCTATCTAATATGTGGAGTTGTGCAATGCAAGTCACTTGCTACTTTGCTCAATTTCTTCCTCCCCGTTCAATGAATACTTACCCGATCTAAAAATAAATGCGAATTAGTTTGTAAATACTATCCTTGGGCTGCAGGCTGTTAGGTGGAAGCAAATTCAGCCAATCGTTGTGTATGTGTGATAAAATGAAATCTGTGCATTGATTTTTTCCTGCTTTGAACTCTAGGCCATTTTGTATTTCTGGCTGCTGCTAGCAGAATGGGGCTATATCTGACACTAGAAGTGGACTTTAAAAGGCAGAATATAAAGAAGATATTTGGAATGTGCCCAAGGAGATGAGTCTTGCTTCTTCCTTTTTCCCCTCAAGTTTCACTTGATGGTTTGTGACAGCCAGCCTCCTGCTCTTCACTGAAACGGTGAGAACTGCCCTTTCCCAAAATTCAAGTTGGTGTTTTTGAACTGAAGAAACAAAGCGAATTGAGAAAAATGTGCCACCATGGAAGCAGGTCTCCTGCGGTGGATGTGACAGTTTGGTAGCAGGCACTTGGTCCTGACCGCCCTGTGGTGGCAGGGGCCGTGGAGCCTCCCGTGCGGCCGGGGAGCTGGGCGGCCCATGCTGCGCAGACCACTATGGATCTGGCCTGCCAGACCTGGTACAATGAGGTAGCTCTCAAGCCATCATCCAGCACCTGGTGATACTGTTGAGGAGTTCATTCCAACTAAAGAGAAAACTCATAAAGTAATACGTGAAGTTAAAATACCTCCCTTCCCCCTTTCCCCACCACACCAAGAAGAAAGATTGACATTTGCGTTGCTGAGGCTGACGGTGGCAGATGAACATGGTGTTGCACCATTGCTGTTTCTGTGTTTTCCTCATGGCGAGCGTGAGTGCGGGCCGCTGTGGACTGCAGAAGGGATTTCTCGCTTGTGGCTGTTTGGGGACAGTGCAACTTGTGAGATGCATTTTGGAGATTATGAGCTCTGTGTAAGCACCTTTGTCAAACAGCAAGCTCCATTTTGTTTGTAAGCCCAGTCTCTCCTTCTGCTATCTTAATTACCTCCACAGTCCACATTTGGCTGCAGTTGCAAGCAGTGATGTCGCAAGGGTGTCCATAGAAGGTCACTAAACTTCGATGACTGTTGGTTATCAGGAAGACCTTATCTTGCTAGACGTTTTCAAGAGAAGAGATGCAGAAGGCAAAGCTATGTCAGTGAAGGTCCCTGAATACTTTAAAGGCCCCCAAATTCCCTAGCAAACAATGATCAAAAGGAAAAATTTCCAAAGCTGGGAAATGCAAACATCAACTTTTGTTTTGTCTAATTCTGTTTATTTCTTGTACAACTGTAACAGAAACTTTTGCAAAATCTCTGTGCCGTATCTGCTCCTTCACTTACAAACCACCAACCAGAAAATGCATAGCAAATGGAAAGTCTAGTGCTTCAACAAATGAGGATGGTTGTGCATGTGTGTGTGCATAAAGGCAGGCATGTGGGGTTGGACAAGGACAGGAATAGCTCTGACTGGACACTTGGACCATAAAGTTCTACTTTCTTCTATGTTAACAGACTGAATTTGTGTGAAAGAAATATGTCTTGGTGCTACTGGGGAGAGGGAAAAAGATTCACCCCTAGAGCTACCCCAGGCCAAGGGAAAATAAAGATATGCAGGTCCACATTCAAACTCAATTTTCTGGTGAGCATAAAACTCTGGAAACTTTATAAGTCTGTATCATCACCTAATAAAAAATCTTGATATGCTAAAGTTGACTGGACACACAGGAGCCCTGGGGTAGCAGCAAGCAGATCTAAATTTGAAAGCCTGTTTATTTGTTCTCTCTTTCACATGCTGATGTTATCAGTGGTGGCTGATACTTCGGAGTCAGATTTTAGGTTAGTATTTGTTAATATGCAAGCCTACACGTTCAAATAACAAGTCATTCTCAACAGTTAACTAATTATTAGCATGGCATGACTTACACAGTGTTAACATCACTTAAGGATGATCTCCTCTACTCCCTCTTGTGAAATTTTGTTTCAGGAGATAGAAGTGTTATCTATCTATAGTATTTCTTCCATGTAACCTTAATTCCTATTCCATCTTGGCTTAAGCTGATTTTCGTAAGACCCTGGTTTGTCCCTTTGGACAACCTACAGCTGAATTAGTGTCTTGTCAGGCAAGGTTATGCAATTTTACATATTGTCTTATGCCTCTGAAAACTCGTTCATTCAGTATAAATGTAAGAGTTTCAGCTCCAATGATCTGGAAGCTTTCTTATTTGTGAGATGTTTTGATTCCTGCCTTAAAGCCATGAGCAGATTTCATATCACTGAGCATCTCCATTCAAGTGGGGAAAAACACTTGCAATCATAGAAATATAACAATATTCAGATAGAATCTCCTAATATTGCAAAGAAAGCCTAATCCGATAAATTACATGACATTTCTCCTTTAACTCCCAAGTATCAAGTCCATCCTGCCCCACGTCTCCTTCTGGAGTGTTTTTTCCAGGCTTTCTCGTGGACAGTTTCCTGTGGCCTCACCTATTCCTCGACAATTCGATCTCTCCCTTCAGAGGAACTTGTATTTTCCCTTTACAAGCAAGAGAAAGCTCTCTATTCCATGCTACCCCTTTACTTCCTACTTCATAGTAACTAAGTTTGTAGACCTTGCTGTCGTATGCCACGTCCCCATCTAAAGCTCAGAGGAAGATGGGAAAAGTAGTAAAGAAAGAATATGGTCCTTGCCTCACTTCAGTTCTGGGGTGAGCCAGACATTATTATTCTTTTTAGAGGACACCAAGTTCTCATTATTAACACTTTAAGGGAAATGTGCATAGAAATGGTTATGTGACTAGCACACTTGGAAGTATGCACTGGGATAAAAGTGGCTTCCTAGTCCTACCAAACGTGTTGTACCTCTTCAGTGACTTGAATAAACAGTGGATTGGTCAAATATGTTGAGTTACGTAACAGAACGAGGGAAAGACAAAGATCTTTTTTTGTATGATTGCCAAACTGATTGCAAGTCACAGCACAAGTTCAGGTAAACATACAGACTTCATCATTTGCTACCAAACGTGTTGTACCTCTTCAGTGACTTGAATAAACAGTGGATTGGTCAAATATGTTGAGTTACGTAACAGAACGAGGGAAAGACAAAGATCTTTTGTTTGTATGATTGCCAAACTGATTGCGAGTGACAGCACAAGTTCAGGTAAACATACAGACTTCATCATTTGTAAGCATGAATGTTTTACAGGTAACTTTTTCACTTCCATAGTAGTTTGGAATGGTGTGGGAATAGCTTCACTTGGTGTTACAGCTTTTCATATGGATGAAAAGAGGAGAGCAAGGTTCATAATTTCATAATGCAGGAATAAGCATTCTCTGCAGTCTTCATATTTGTTGTTGTTGTTGTTGTCATTTAAAAAACACCTGTGGAACCAATTTTCTCTCCTTTATCCCAGCTGATAACCAGCCCAATGTTGATTTCAGCAGCAGCCATGAAGTGAAAATGCTATCATAAATACTTCTAAAGGGAGAGGCAAGATGGAGTCCACAACTTTCTCCACACAATGCAATAACTGTAAACTTTACAAATTATTTAGATTTGCCATATATTAATTTAAAAATAGCCAAAATGCACCATGGGCTTGAGCAGTGTCTTACAAGTAGTCATGGTCAGTGTCAGTCTGGTCCTGGCACATGGTGGATATGAGCAGATACTTGTAGTGCTCTGCTGACTTCAGCAGCTTTGTGCATGCCTCAAGAGATTATTTCATGGTCAGGCTTGAAGACACTCGATACCAATCAAGTGTGGTTGAATGTGGCTCAGAGGTAGAATAGCAAAAGGCACCGAGTGTGGTTTACAGATCCAGTCTCAGGCGAGCGCATTCTTGTGTCACAGCCCAGGATGCCAAAAAATGGAGTGAGTTTTACTAAAGTCACTTTCCTTTTTCCATGCAGCCTTTCCCATGGTACTTCCTAGTTATCTGTGCTTCTGTTCACCTTCCTTCAGCACCTTCACCTACCTCTCTCCCATTTTCCTGATGGCCCTTGGGTATCAACTGTTCGACAAGCTGCTGGCCTGCCAGTGCTCTGAACTGCTCATTTGCAAGAGCTGACTTGTCTTATGTCTTGTCCTGGTTAAAATGTCTTGTTCGTGAATAATCTCTTGAATTCACTATTGACATCCGTTTCATTTCAGTGAAATTAATTTCATCATCTACAGTGACTACTCCCTGGCGAAGCTTAAAGCCTTTGCTTTCCTCTTACCTTTTTCTTTCCTTTAGTCTGTGTCGCAGTTCACCACTGTTTGCTGCATACCCTGTCCCTTGTTAGTCTCTTTCTCCACTTTTGTTTATTCATTTTTTGTTTTATCATAACCATCTGTTATCTCAGACTCCTCTTTTAACATTTTCCTTAACCAGTTTCATTAACCCGTTTTCACAGGCTGGCTTATTGTCACTGCCTGATGACTGTGCATCTGACCTCTCAGCCTGCTACGCAAGAAGCCCAGCATCTGCGCATTCAAATCTATGCCAATGCTGTATTTATTACCCCCTCCAAACCACACATTCTTTCCTCGAAGCGAATATTGTCAAGGAAGAAATGAGACTGAGTGGGACAGTCAGGAGGAAGAACACAACCAAATGAACATATGTTATTTTGCAGCGTGTCCGCTATACCATTCAAATACTTTTTGGCGTATGCAAAAGCTGCCCAGGACACATGGCTCTGCTACCTTGTCTTCTGTCCAGCTGACTGCCTCTCGAGCCCCGCAGGCTGTTCTCCTTCCCCTGGCGACAGTATTTGTATTGACATTGCAATGGCAGTGCCTGGTAACAGGATCCCATATTGACATGTGCAGCAGTACGTGGCTCTTGCCCTGGCCCTACCCTAGGAGCAGGGTCTCTTACTCCGTATGCTGAACCTCTGCAATTATTTATGTGATTGATAAAGAGAGTCAAAACCTTGTTGGAAACAGGATAAGCCACCGCTGATTTGAATTTTGTTAAGTTAATACTATTCCCAAGTTTCTTTTAGTCAGTAAAAAAACGTTGACTCTACTAGTCTGGGTAGAATTCATGGGGATAATCAGCAATTACAAGCAGATCACAGTTACTAATTCACAGCAGCATTCCTGGAACATACTGTTTCCACTCCTGGATTGTTACATTGGCATTTAAATTATTAAAGCTGCATAATAACAAGTCATAAATTTGCCCGGGAGGACCTGAAACATTCTGACATTTCTATTAATGAAAATACTAAAAAGATTTTTTAAAAAAAGTTTTAATGAAGTACCATAGGAGCATGCAACCACATTAATAGGTTAACTACATGTCCACTCCATTTAGGAAAAGATTAGCAAATTTAAAGTAAAGAGAGCTTGTTGGGATGTCTTTGAGAGCATTTTTCATTTCTTAATTCAGATACGTATATATTTATGTAGGCTTCTCAAGCCAAATTCAGTCCTCCTGAGTTACTATTTCTAAGGAGTGTGTTAGCATTGATTTAGTACAAATTCTTTACAGCATAGCTCTGCAATGTGTTTTTCCACTCTTGCTCTTTAACCCCCATTCACATGACTTGGTTTGGACCAAAACCGATTACGGCATCCACGTTAGGGTGTTTCGTCTCAGACTGCTTCATTCCCTCCTCCGCGTAGGCTGGGTTGTTGTGCTTGGCTGCCTCTCGCATGGGCCGAGAGGTGGGGAGGGCCAGCCTCTCCCCCTAGTTTCGTGCCAGGGGTGCCGGGCGAGGCAGCTCCCTGTAGCCCCCAGCCCAATGGGGCATGAACGCCGTGTATGCTTCTTATTTTTTTTTCGACCTGTATTGAGGTTTATTGCGATCACTTTTTCTGCAAATGCAGAAGCCGCTCCAGAAGAAAACAAACAAGTTCACTCAGTGATAGAGGACCTGGTCCAGTATCGATTGAAGCCAAAGAAATGTTTCTGTTGACTTAAGTGGAGGCTGGAATGGAGGAGGAGTGCCAGGGAGGCTGACCCAGCGGAGGCTGTCAGGCAGCTGCCTTGCCTTCGGCCGTGCGGCTGGCAAGGTCAGCCTGCTGGTGAGCGGCTTCCAGCATCTCCATAACCAGCGTTGGGGTTTTTAATCTGCATTTTAAAGAAAAGAGCAAAGGTTGTTCATATATGATATTGCAATTAGCCAAAAAAGCTATTCAGCAAGACATGACGTTAATTTCACTGTGAGATTTCTCATCAAATGCTGTCCCTATGGGGTATACAGCAAAACATAATCCACCGGTAAAGGCTTCTCTCTTGGGACACAAAGACCGTGAGATGTCTTTTCTTCCCTCGGGACTTGGCTTATTTTTAAGCTTATTCCTATCAGGTAGTTCCTTGTCCTGAACTTTCTGGACTACTTATCCATGCAGTATTTTTAGCTTGGATGCCTTCTGCTCTTCCCGTGGGAAATCACTTAAGATTTACACTGGGAGCTAAAAGGGGAGATGAGCAGAAGTAATGATGGACAACTTGGTGGGATGGTTCCTGCTGTAGAATGACGAAACGCATCTGAGGTGAGAAGCCAGATTTTTTGGAAAGACCAAAATGAGCCTGGTTCTCCTGCCTGCTGAAGGAGAGCAACCCACTACACCTGGGTTCAACAGCACGGCAATAAGGAGAAGGTTGGGAAGGTAATAAATACTCTGACCCAGCATCAGCTGAGGGATTTAGGCTGCCTGCTACTGCTGCTGAGAGCCTGTAGCAGCTGGGTGCCTCATTCTCTGGAGGGTTTTTGGGAAAAAACCTCTCTCTCCTAATTGCATTGAGGAATAACACCAACTGGAGTGTCAGCTCGAGTATATGTTAAAAAACCAGATCAATTAGTGCAATTTGTTTGATGTCAATTTATTAATTTCTATATGCATATCATAGGAATTCTTTGGTTGGCCACCTCAGAAGGTATCTGAAGGTTTACAGATGTAAGAGCGTGACTTAACGTCATTTTTACAAAAAAAATTAACCCTGCAAATGCTGAATGATCTGGTCTTGTCATGTTTCTTGTCGTCATTGTTTTTAAGCAGACCAACGTTCCATGTATAGGTCTTCTTCTTTTAAATACCTTCACAGAACACAGATTACTGCCCATAAACCTAGGTGCATATTTTGTGCATAGGACTCTCATCTCAAAGCACACCTCAGATATCAGTAAATATCCTCAGAGGTAGGTTAGTAGTATTTCAAATGGTGTGAATAAGGAGTAAATTTATGTTACTAACACTGGAGCAGCCACTGTCCCTCTAGTTGTCCATCAGTGTGCACTCAGTTGTCCATCTAGTCTAGCAACTCCTTCTGACAGTTGCTAACATCTGTTAGAAGCTGGTGCTGAGGGACATTTGTGGAAGAACTTGTCTGCTGGGGAGGTTTTGTCTGTCGTCGGCAGTGACGCTGCAGTGGCCATGGGGGCACACGTGTCCCCACATTGACAAGGAGAATCATCTCATTTGTGTAAAAGCTCTCATACTGCTTATCATCAGTTTCCTTCTATTCTGTAAAATATTAAAAAATATATTTTTAGGATTCAGATTTGATGAACTCCAGTTTCGTTAAACTTTTATTATGGAAAGGCTTGCACAGACCTTTTTTTTTATAGACTGCACTCAGTTGTCTTTCCTCATGAAGGTGCCTTATTGCTCCTGCCAGGGTGCAAAGCCTCCTATCATTCCCTGAAAATCACAGCTTTTGCATATAGAAATCAGATATCCAAATCCACAGAGTGAAGGTCAACATAAGGTGTTCTTAATTTCTATATTACTATTGCATTTTCCACTATGTGGTTTCTACATACTTAAATTCTCAATGCACATTGCAAAGACACTGTTATAATGGTCATGTAAGTCCATGACTGGACAAGAAACAGGACCTACTTTCTTCACTTCAGACCATGTCCTTAAAAAGTCTGGGCCATGTTGTCTCTCTGTTAAACAACTCATCCTTCAGCAAGATACTGTCACTTGCTCATCTTTGGTTTTAATAGTCTTTGCTTCTTCCCACTGCCGACTGAATTTGCGCATCCCTACAAATAGGCACGTCTCTGTCTATTACACCTGTATTGTCTGTGGACCTCTATTTGAGACTTGTGTTTTTCTCTAGCAGTGAAAGAACTACAGAGTCCTTTACCTATTAAAATAGTATTGAAATTGAACTTAAGAGAGGCAGATGTCCCTTTCTGGTGGAGAACAGTCCTTAGATGCAGAGTTCTTCTTTTGCACAAGGGACCTAATTCAGTTTATATGATGGTTCCCCTTGTGATATTTGGGATTCGGACCAGTAACCTGGGGATACATTGTGCTGCAGCTTTTGGTGGTGACAACCACCACTAGCACCGTAGTCTGTGCCTTTCATATAACAACAGGCTTCTAACCCTTGCGGTGTATGCAGAAGTGATTTAAGGTGCTTGGCTGAGAGGTGCCGCTCTTTCCTCCAGTACAGCCGTGTCATGGTTGTTGTCATTTATTTTCTCTCCTCCTTTGTCATGTACCCAGTAATGAGGCCTAGTTAGCCAACAGCCACCATCTGACTGCACAGAAATGCTAGACCAAGGAAAATTGATTCTTACCTCCACTGTTGTCAAAGGATGCTCCTGTTAAGCTAGATGTAACATAATAAATTACAGCAGTAGCTGTTTCTAGTTGGAGCTACCTTTAGGTATAAACTCGACAGTCTGAGCAGCTTGCATGGAAGGTGCTGTTCTTTTTTTCCATTATAATTTGTATTTCAGGTACTGGTGCAGGCAGATCAATTTTGGCTCCTGATTTTCTTTCTCTTTTTTTTTTTTTTTTTTCTTGCTGTGTCACTGTACTGCTCTCCGTTTTTCAGATATGGTGCCAAACTCATAATTAATCCAGTGTCAGAGGAGAACAGTAAGAATTACCAACAAGGGAGACTAAAGTAAGGTACAGTTTGTGAATACTGGCAGCAAAGGATGGAAATTCACTTTTTCTCCCACTTCAGTGTAGCAAGTCTCCTAGGTGAATTATGCCTGCTGTTTCCCCCGGAGCTGTATTAGAAAAGGTGTAGCAACAGCACAGCCTTGCCTGAGTTGCTTTCTTCCCATAGCCTTTCACACACACTACAAGGGATGGCTTCTTAGGAATGACCCTTGTTTAATGCTGTGACCTCCTTTCATGCAGCTCAATCCCTGCAACTGCAACACAAATCCGACAGA
>NW_009602363.1:21184-40610 GCF_000690535.1 Cariama cristata | reverse complement strand
CTCCTATAGCCCTGAATCTTTACATACCCGGCAGAGCCATAGGTGGTCATTTAATTAATCTGTCTGGTTTCTTTTTACCGTATAGACGCTGTAAATCCCTATTTATCTGTAGCACAGAGACGCACTAATCTCTCTGACATTACTTAAATCAAAAGCATAGTCTTGTTAACTCTTTGGTTTCTTTTCCTTCATTATCCCGTGTAGATCCTTAATAGCTGCTTCCATTTCATTTTATCACATCACTGGCACAGCATCTCATCAGTCCTCCTGGTCTCACTTTATGGTAACTAGGGACTGAGTACTCGGAGCAATCCTGCAACCTCTAGAGCCAGATAAATCCCAGCATCACAGAATCTCTCATTTATACTGGAGGCATTGCCCATTAATCAGGAGCACTTTAAACTTTATTGATTAATGGCTAACAATCACATTTCAATATGAAATAAATTAAAGATTAAAAATAGGGAAATGTAAATTTAATCAGTTAACTGGCAGGAAATTTGTCAAACTGCCTAATAAAACATCTCAAATGATAAATTGTTGGTTCTTCATTGGGTCACTCATCTTCTCTTCTTCTCATTTACTTTTGATTTGCCCATTAGAGAAGTTGTCAGTCAGGCTAGTGTTTGCATGATAATTTCTGATGACATACATTAAGGATTTTGGGCATTCACCATAACTTGGTACGCAAGAAGCCAGCTGCAGGAAAAGCCCTCCTCAGCTTCCCAGTAACGGACATAATACACGTTTACGCGGTCCCTGCAAGTCTGTTGGAAGCACAGGGCTACCCATGATAAATCCCAGATTTTGAGATTAAAAATCTAACCTAGGGACCCTTAATTGCTTTCTCTAATTTATATCTATCCCTTGAATCCATGTGCATCCTGTAGTATGCAGGAAATAGTTTAAACATGGCTGACCAGAAAATGAACCACAGGGACTTTGTCCCTGGGCATGGGAGGCTACTGGCAGCCCCATGGACCTGCCAATTTGGCCTTCCAGAGATGAAATCTCAAAAACTAACCTGATCATCATGCTCCTGTAATTTTGGGAAGACTGGACACGGTTTTCTCCAGAGTCACAGGCTATTGTTTTTCCTTGAACTGTGGGAGTCACCCATGAAGACAGAGTGCTTAGAATACCTGATTTCAGTCCTTCTGTTATGGCAATATCTACAGACATAAGGGGAAGCTGCCTGGCCTTGCTTTTGCCTAGCACTTTGAATATTGCTGTACTCACAGGGTCAGGGTGGGGGTTGATTTGTGTGATTAAAGCACAGGATGGAGGAGAGGAGCTGTAGGCTGGCTTTCTGGTTATCTGGCTATACTCATCTGTGGATGTAGGTGAGTCATTGGCTGCCAAACCTGACAGGAAACTAGTGAGGGAAAAAACCGCAGCAAATGCCTGACACCGAAACAAACCAGAAGACTAAACCAAGCTGCAGCTACTTCTCTATGAACTATTCAGCCTCTATTTGTATGCTCTGTTGTCAATACTACTTTTTTTTTTTTTTTTTTTTTTTTTTTTTGTAGGGCTTTTTTTTAAACCTCCTTACAGTAAAACCTGCTTATTCTGTGTAACATGGCCAATTTTCCTTTGGACCATTGGGGATGTTCTCTTCCGCCTTTCCTTTACAGTCCCTGCAGGAAAGAGAGGGCTCCTCTCTGATGCGCGAGCAATGGGTTCAGCTCAATCCTCTTCAAGGAGGATGCTCTGACCCAGGTCAGAGCCCTTTCTGGGTTGTAGCACTGCAACATGCCTTTACTTCTTTTGATGGGGATCCGCTTCTAGTAAATAAATAGGAGTACACAAAAGGACTACAGACTGTGTATTCTTCAGGGGAATGCCCCAGCTTTCACGATAGAGAGTCAAATAAGCATATAGGAACTTGAGATGATGAAAACAAAGAAAGGAGCATCTGTAAAAATGTAGCTTTCATCCCAAGCACTTTATTTTTTCAGACAATTGTGTTCCTTAGGAAGGTATTTTTTTTTTCTTCTTTTCTTTTTCTTCTTTTCTTTTTCTTCTTCTTCTTCTTCCTTTTCTTCTTCTTCCTTTTTAATTTTTCTTAATTTCTTTTTTTTCCCCAAAAAAGCCTTAGCAACTCAAAATTATTTTGAAAATCTGTGGTTTTCTGAAACAGCTCTATTTTCACAAGGTGACATTTTTACTAAGGCAAAATTGCTGTTTCCTAGCCAGATCCCTGCCATTGATGTAGCCTGTGGAAGTTTACAGGTTACATCATCCTCCCACTTCTCTCTGTGATGGCTCCTATCTGAAATATCCTACTGAATTGGTTTTAAAATATATTCTAAACAGCTCTGAATTGGTCACTTTTAGGACCAACCTTGTCTTGAAATTCTTGTGGGACCTATTTCAAACAGAAAGACTGAAGTGAAGGTTGGTATAAGAATGTCCTTTATGGCATGCCATTCATAATTTGCTGCTTGCTAGTGGGTTGATTTATTTCAAGTGCTTCTTGATGTCTGAACAGTGTGACTGAGGCTGTGCAATTTTTTTTTTAATAAAATATTTTTAATTAAGATCAGTAATTACCTTTAATTACAGAAATATCAGATGCGATTTAAATACCTGTGTTTTTTTTTTTTTAAACAATATCAATGCAGTGTGACTGAAGAATTTATTTAATCAGCCTAAAAATATCAACTTTTGCTTTTAACAAAAGGTTGGCCTCAGTAATTCTATATCCTACATTTCCATATACAATCTCCTGATAAAAATACTGAGACTGGTTTGAAGATTTTGCTTTTTAGAGAAGTACTTGGTGTGGTAACTTTGCCTGGAAGGCAATGCCTAAGAGTACTGGTAGAAACTTAACTTGTTTCCTAGTATTTGAAGAAAGCAAGTGTAAAACACAGAGCAACTGTCAAGACTCTTCTTTTCTGGAAGTGCTGAGCATTTAATAGTCCATTTTGGAGCAGGTATTCAAAAGGTAAATCAATTGCCTTTTTTTTTTTAAATTACCCCCCCACACCCCCAGCTTATTCTAGATTGCCAGTTGATATTCTTTGAGAACAAAGTCATTCACTGGCTTGAATGAAAGCAGGGATGCTCTTAATGGAAACCCCAGGAAATTTTACTGTGGCTTTTTTTCCCTTTAGAATACGGTTACTGTTTTTCAGACAGCATGATATCCTCTGAGTTGTTTTCAAGTCAGTAGAGCGAATGAAGAATACTGTGATCCCCTAATTTTTTATCTCCCCATGTTTGATTAATGAGTCAAACAACCTCAAGACAATGGCAGAACATTTTTAGTCATTGACATACATAAAACTTAATGTAGTGATCCAGTTCTTTGATTTTTGGTTACATGATCGGTGTTTATAGTGTTGATTATTGAACCAAAACCTTTTTAAACAAAATAAAAAGTCATGCTCATGGTCTGTCTATCATTCTGTTCCATTCACATGGTAACTGCATTGGTAAAATACTGTGTTTATGTCTTGTTACCTTTGTTGTATTATCGCTTTCTGAAGGACAAGTAATCATGAGATTTCAGATCATCCAGATGTCTAATGAAACTTTCTTTGCCTAAGATCATGAGGTCAATTTTCATCCTTCTGCATCTTCCCAATGTATATGTGAAAAAGGAGGAATATCCTGGAGGTGACTTTTTTTTTTACTTTTTGTCTTGTTGGAAAGAGATATTTCATTTCAGAGGGAGGGACAGGACCCAGAGCCTAGCTCAGTGCACACCGGTATTCCCATTGAGTTCAGTGAACTTCAGATTGGCATGTTGGTTAGTTGCTACCAAATGTATGAGAAAAGAAAGGTGCAGGAAGTTACTGCTGCTCATTTAGTCTGATACTGACTTGTTTAGTATTGTGGGAGTTGCTTTTATTTCTCTGCTGAGGAAAGCTGTAAATGAGAGTTCACTCACAACTAAAGTTGTCTGGACTTCTGGCACATTTGTGAACTACCACATGTTTTCAATCACAACTATTTCACTTCAGCATTTCTTTTGTGTTTGTAGTTGTACTAAAGTTTTATCAGTAGGAACCACTGTGGCCATTTTCCTTTTTTTTTTCCTACAGGGTACAAGAGTAAAAGATTTGATTTAATAAAATTTACAGACTACATAATTTGATAGGATCTATCTTTAATTAGACTCTTAATCAATTTTTAAAGATTTATTTGTATAGGCTTTAAAGTACCACCCCAGTGATGCCTGAAGAAAGACTAAAATTTTGTCTATAGAAACTTCAATAGAGCTGGAGGAAGTGTCCAGCTGCATTTGATTGGGCTTCATGTATTCAGTGTATCTGACAGATGTTTATGAAAGAAGAATCATTCTGTAAAACTCTTCCCTGAAATTGTCATGGAGATACAAAGAAAATTGCATCCAGTTCTCCATAGTTGCCACTGTAATGGATATTTTGTTCAGAAAACACCTCCTCCAAGCATACCTCCACACCATGGGCCATAAAACACCTCCACTATTCTCAGAAGACAATAAACATACAAAAGATGAAGAGGTTTAACACTGAGAGAAGAAGGCAGAAGAGGTCAAGACTAACATCCTGCAATACTAAGGAACTTGTGACCATTGGACATTTTCCCCTGGAAAGAGGAATATCACACATACTAGAAAGAATGGGAGGGTTTCATTAAGCTGGTTTTTTGTTTTCTGTTTTTTGTTTTTTTTTTCATTTATGACCTGAGGAAAAGCATCTCTCAACCAGTTTAGACATAAGTAACCATGAGTAAGACATACCAAATCTTTCAGCACCACCAAGAGTAGCATTGCACCTCCCCAGCATTCCCTCCCTATCTAGGACTAACTTCTGACGTGAAGGGTGAAAGAAGAAATCCTCCACAACAAAATTAGGTGATACATAGAAGCTCAGAGGTTTGGGACTAACTGCATAAAACAAAGATATGGCATAAATGGATTCAACTCAGTAAAGAAATAGATAAATTGTCTTTTTAGTTCTTAGCACAGATGGCTAATTTCAACACACAAAATTTTCACACCACACCTGAATGAGCATCTCCAGAACAGCCCTCCTCTGTCATGCAATGTCCATAAGGCTGCTGGGTTCCATCTTGAAAGAGTTAGCTTTTTTCCCTGCCCCGTGTGTTCCTGCACAGTAGTGAACTGATTGAAATCAGAGGGTGATTTGAACCATGTTAAATTTTGTATAACTGGTTTATCTCTGTTTGAGCTCGTACCAATTTTATGTTTAAAGCTTATTACTCCCACCTTGATTTTCAATTCCCATATGCATTTATGAAGAGATGTCTTATTTGGGAGGGAAAACAAGACATGATTCTTTGACTGCTCTCAGAAGATTATACTCCTTTCCCTCAGTCATTTCAGTATCCCTTCTCTGGATCTATTCCAAATTAACTTAGATCTGATCTGAAAGTGGGTGATTAGAGCTGTATATCATGTACCAAACACCTTGGCAGTACCTTGTATAATAAGATGAATGCTCAGTGACTCTAAAGAAAATATATCTGCAGTGCATCTTAGGCTTGTCTCAGATTTCCTGTGGTTCTGTCACATTAGAGGCTCATGGCTGTTTCACAGTCTACGAGTGCACCTAGATCTCCGTTTCTGTGTTGTCTCCAAATGACGAACTCCACAACATGAAGTCTTTACGTAATGGCCTTGTGTTAAATTTTATCCGGTTTCCATTATTATATTGTTGTCAATGCCTCCAAACGCCTTTATCATTTAGGCAAGTCTGTTTATTGACTCAAAGTCACTAACAAGTGTTTGTAACAAGATGTGTTCAAAGACTTCTTCCAAAGTTCCAATAACCTCTTCCTAACCTGACAGACTTCCTTTTTAACATGCTACTTTTTAAAAAAATACAATTTTCATTCAGGTTAATAATCTTGAATTACTCTTCATTATATCAGTTTTAGGCTGTAATTCTCAGCTGAGAACTTTATGAGCTGCTTCATGCAAATCTAGATAGAGCAGGACATGTTCCTTGAGTATGAAATCAGTTCTCTTAACAAAAAGTTACTTTTGCTAAAACTGTTGTGTTTTATGCCACTTTTCCGCATCCTTGATTGCTCAGCTTGCTTCACCATGAAGCCTTTGCTCCACTTCATGTCACATTTTCTCTTTACCAGTTAGAATACAAATTTTGAATATAACTTTTGAACCAATGCACACAATGAAAAACTTTGCTTCTGAGCTTGCCACTTCATTTGTCAATTGATCAGGATTTTGGACAGGAATTACCACAGGATTCCTTATATCATCAGGGTGAATAGGCTCAGTTTGATCCTACTTTAATTATGGTAGTTTCTGTTAAACCTTCCTCATTCTTAATCAGATATCCTACAATTATTCCCATGTTCCCTATCATTCTTACTGAAAGATGAGGGAAAGTATCGCTTTAATAACTGGACCACATTTAAGTTATTCTGAACTTCTGTCTGACCTTCAGCACACACTAGGTCTTCCTTTTTTCTTTTTCTGTCACTACGGTTGAAGATCTTTTCAGCATTAGTCTTTTAAAAATCCTTAGCAAGGTCTAACCTCACTGAAATTGTGGCTGAAAGAGACTGGGGAATAACCACAACAGAAATAAGATTAAAAGGAATCTCAGGTATTTTTCTCATGATAAGCCTTTAAGTCCTCTACAGCATATACTGCATGTGTGAACATTTATCAAATAACCACAAATTAAATTGAAATTATAACCTACAGACTTCTCTTTTGCGTGCTTGGGAAAACATAGCATTCTCAAGCTGTTTTATTTCCTAATATTTTAGGATCTTCATTTTGCTTTCTTAGTTCCATTTTCACTCTGTAACATCTCAGAGCCAGATTCCCAACAGGGGTAAATTAGCAGAGCTCCAGTGAAGTCAAGCCTTGCTGATTTATACCACTAGAGGGTCTGCTCTTAAATGGCTGTTTCATTGAGTCAAGCTGATCTCTGTCATATCCAGCTAGCACGAAATGCCATAGTCCCTCTCAAAAAACAGTCCCGAAAGAGCCCACACCTCTTCTCTATGTCGCTTGGCAAACCATCCAGTGAAACCTGAACAAAGACTATCGAAAACAGGAGGCTTCCTGCCTTAAAATCACAGTTCAGACTCCACTTGAATTGTTCAGCACACTTTTTCTCAATCAGATGATTTGAACCTGTGCATGTAATTAATGTGATTAAAGTGCTTATTTATAATAAAATAGTCCTTGTAGCCACCAGCAGAGATGAGGATCCGTGGTGCTAGGAGCTGTACAAATTTCTCCCACGAAGAGGAAAACCTTTCCCAGCCTATCTGACCAGCTAAAATAGAGATAGATACATGCAGTATTTTTGTTTCCTTTATGATGGAGAGACACAGCAGCAACTTTGTCTTGCAAGAACGGATTGATGAACTATGTTTTCATTACAGTTGTTCAGTATCGTATGATGCCACGGAATGACAAAAGGTTAAAATACTGAGGTGAAGCCACACTGCTTGTCCAACTGACCCTCTGTACATTTCACTTCCAGCTAGCTTGACTCCAGTGTGACCCCACCAGCTACAGTATAACTGTAAATATTGTTAAGTGAGTGGAGACTGAGGAGCCAGAGGAAAATGCAATCTAATTGACTAACTGGGGTCTGTGTCTCTTAAACTAATACATGGCACAATTGACTACTCATTGCTGGTATGCTTATCTGGGTGTCTCTATTACAGACACTGGCAACTAATTACAGACATTACATTAAAGTATTTAACCACAGGAGTTGCCATTTAAAAAGCTCCTGTTTGTCAATAGATAATATAAAGTGGTATCTGAGACAGTCAGGGGTAACTGCAATGTCCTGGTGCACTGACTCTTGACTTATTAAGGACAGCCATGTACCAAGTAGGACTAAAGCTCGGGTCATCATGACCCAGGACGGCATATGAATTCTAACATAGCTGATCCTATGCATTTCTGTGTTTGCATCTTTGTATCTCAACATATGTCTCCACATACTGGAGATGTTTTGTTTGTGAATGTTGGCAATGGGAAGTGGGAGAGAGAGATGAGAGGGGGAGCAGAACTGCAAAATTCCTACATCCTACACTTGTAAAACTCTGTTTATTACAAAACATGCATTTTCTGCTCTAACTACATCTACATCTATCTCGGTGATAGGAGTAATCACCTGTGGTCCTGTTAAATAAAACTTCACCTTTTATTTTTCTTATCATGGTCACTACCTTTGTGCCCAGTTCTCAGCACCAGCCCTAAAGGAAGGGTTCAGAAGGCGGCAACTAGAATGTTAAGACAGCTAGAAAACTCTTCCTAGCAAAACCAAGACCGAAATGAGTAAAGATAATTGTTTTCAAACAGGGAAAAGCTGGCTGCAAAGAGAAAGGAAATCAATCATTTTCCATGTTCAGTGTGGATCGAATAGGAAATAACGGGCTCAAAGTGAAGCTGAAAGATTTAGAGAAAATGTTAAGGGGACTATTTTAATCATAGAGATAGTTATGTTCTGAGGGGATTGCCCATAATAGCTGTGGGATGTCCCATAACGTTTGAAAGGATTTATACACAACTTTCCTGTCTTGGGGCAGGAGGACAGACTAGGCACCCTTCATGGTTCTTTCTGACTCTTCTGACTACGACTGCTCCCTCACAAAGAAAGGACAACATAAACCAGCATAAACATTTCTTCCAACAAATGGCACTCGCTCTCTGCTTTATTGCCTCCAACATGAGTCAGTTCTTAAGGCACCATTGCTTCCCTGGGACCCATGTGCTGGGGAGCTGAGTGAGTCTCCTAAATATAGGACATTTGTTTTCATGCCTTTTGTCACTTAACGAACTTGTCTGTGGACAGGGAAGAGTAAAATAAACAAGTTGCAGTGATATACCCAGACAGTGTCACAGATATTTCCTTGAAAAGAAAGCCAAACTTCAAAGCTTTCACTTCTCCTGTCACACAGCACTGCTGGAAAACAATATCTGTTTATTGATTCACCTTATTTTTTTATCCTGTTTCCAACCAACGTGTGTGGTACTTCAAAGTCATACCAGTGGGGCTATATCTATTTCTAGAACAATGGTTATTCCAGTGAATAAAAAGTCATGGCCTATGATAGATCATTTGGATTTGTGCCTGTAATTGTTTAAGGAACTTTACTTAAGCAATAAAAGAATGAGGCCAGAGAATAATATTAAGGAGATCTTTGATCTTCTTCCTTCAAACCAGTCTCTCTCTTCACCAAAGGAATAGGATCTTCCTAATAATATTATGGATGAGATAAAAAATAAATAAATCTCCCCAAACCCACAGCAGACTAGAAGGGAATTTGGATGTTACTTGAATCAAAGGAACTGATTCTAGTCACCACTTTGGCTTATGTGCCAGGAAAATCTAGGTATGGGGAAGAAAAGAGATCATATTCCTAGAAATTATGTTGGTAGATGCTGGTTTTCTTTTTACCACAAGACGCCAGTGCAAAACCTACTCTGTACATTTGAGCCCTCAATGGTGTTAGTGTACGTGGAAAATATGCATCTGTAAAACCAGCTTAAAAATTTGCATGCCTCAGTCCTTCACTGTTAAATTATAAAGTGTCTTCTGCTATCTACATAGAGGTCAAGAGATGATGAGGGGCCATTATATATTCGTAATATAAATCTATATAACATGTAGATGTATTTATATGGGTAACTTGCTGAGACCCTCAAGATAGTGAATATTAATTACCATCAAATTAATCTGTGAGATAAGATACGGCTTAGAGAGGTACTTATTTCACAGAGCGCTTGAGTTCCTTAAGGGACTCCCAAGGTCAGACGATGATATTAAAAGGTAGAAGAGACTTGAACCTTGCTCCCCCAAGTCTTCGGCTAACTTGTTAACTACTTACTCTACCTCTCTCTTCACCTGTTTTTAGGCAGGGTATGAAAGTAAGAAAAGCTCCTTTTGCCTGCTTCTCTCTGCACTCCTGTATAAGAGCCAGCCATATTCTTTCTTATTGTCTAGTAAATAAGGTAAAATATTTCCTAACTGTAGTGATTTTTGCTTCCACAAAGCCACAATGTTACTCATCTCTGTCAGCATTGCTGAGTCCAGTTATGTCATTGTAATAATTTTAAGTATAAGGTGACTTCTGCACTGGCCTTGGATGGTGTCTTAATTGCTACAGGGTCATAAATAAATAAAAGTCCTGTCTTTTTATATTCACCACGCTGTGCATTAGCATTCTTCTCAGGAGTTCTTTTCTGCGAGTTTAAAGAAGTCTGTTCTTACTCCTACACAAAACGTGGAATTGTTAGGCTTTACTGTGGAGACATTAAATCAGACTCTGGAGATTCCTTTGTTGAAAAGGAAGCTGTATTGTTAAAATTACATCTGGCTTTTGCACGTGTCACATTTCACAGGAGCATTGAGCTCGTATTATCTAGTGGCTCTGCTTGCAGTCTTTCTTCACGCAGTGCTATTTTTGGATTTTTATCCTGTTGGAATTCAATAGTCTAGTTGTCAAGGCAAGCAAGAGAAGATAGCTAAGGTTGAATTTGTCAATGATTCAGCCATGTTCGTTGTTACTATTACTATATAATCTTACCATAATGGGGGACAAATACCACATCAGGACATATAATTGCATGGAACTGTAAGGTTATAGATTGAAATTATAAAGTGCTTAAATATAATTACAAACCAGTTTTGAATCATTACAGAATAAGTAGAAGGTTATCAGAAGACTCTGGAGGAAGCTATAGTTTTTCTGAAAGGAATGACAGTCCCCGATACTTTGACTTCAGCTAAGCTTTTGCCCTTTTTCCCTCTTCCCTGCCCCTTATGTCCCCATAGGCACTTTCTTTCATATCCCTTTACTGTTACATGAAGGAGAAAAGAGTTTGGCTGTGTTGTTAGATGAGATCAGTGAAGGATCAGATCAGAACATTATCCTATCCTGGTCCATGATAAGAAACAAGGGCATTTACAGTTAAACAGAATCAGGCTCAAAAATCCATGAAAAGGCTGACTCCAGTGGGCTACAAACTGGGGTTTAATATTGTGACGTTGCACTGAGTAACTGAAAAGCCATGAATGAGAAAATAGATATAATTCTTCATAGGTGAATACCTTTGTAACGTATACCTATTTAAACAGTACTAAAGGCAATGATCCAGCAAAGCGCAAAACCCATATGCAGTTCTGATCACAAATGTTATTTCACTGAAAATATTGTGCTCTTGTGCTTAGCACAGCTCCTGGGTCATAAAGAATATAGAATTTTAAAGACTACCAAATTATAGCCCTCAGTGATTTCCGAGATTCTTACTATGCCCTCTCAGACACTGTTACAAAACCACTCTGATTTAGAAGATATGGGACATTTCCTTTGATTAAGTTAAAATTAGGAAATGCAGTCAATATGGAACAAATTCCACAATGGTATCCCTGTCACTGAGTGTATGTATCCTGAGATGTTTAGGTGCCAGGGAGACAAATGCACTTGCTGCTGCTGTAGCTGTAAGCTGGGAGGCCCCAAAGGTGCAAGGAGTTCCGGGTGGTAAAGGTGCTGGTTTGAGTCTGCTCAGGGTGTAGATTATGTGTGTGTATGGGAACGGAAATGGCAGGCCTGGGGATGGCAAAACTCTCTCTCTCTGAACTGTCTTAAATGAGCTCAGCACTTTCTATGCTGGCTGAAACCTGCCAGCGCACTGAAACCAAGTTTCTAGATATCAGTCACCGGAGGTATTATTGATTAAAAAAGGATTTAAGGGTGGCATATCAGAGATACAAGATAAAATACCTACTTGGAGAAATCCAACAACTCTTAAATTTTCCTGTTCTACAAATTTAAGGTTAAATCACAATTTTTAAACAATAAGCTGTGAGCTTTGGTTGTTTGAGTGCTGTCTGGCAGGAAAACCTGATTATTGCCAGTTTGCTCTTTGCAGTGTAGAAGATTTGCAGGACTGAAGTACCAGTCTCCTAGCAACCACAGATCCTCTAAGAATCTTCTCTTTGATAGTCCTTAAAATATGTTAATGCCACTAGATATGCAAAATAAAACACTGGGACCCACACCTAGTGAAATAAAGAATTTTGATTTATATCTTCAGTCCAGAATAACAATGCACTAGTCTGCAACTGTGGCACGGTTCCGACAGTGACTCAACCCAGTTTGGGCTGCTAACCACTTTTGTTTTGTCTAATTAGATTCTCATTACTAAATCCCAATAATTCAAATGCTTATACACATAACTATGTAGATGACTAGTCCCAGTGAACTTCATGTGAGTATTTATGTGTTTAATTACTTGCTGGACTAAAGATTTACCATCTGAATTTTAGCAGACAATATTTTAAAGGGCTGCTCCTTGCTCTTCCACTGCTTATCTACATGCATCTTATTAGGAGATTATTCTCTGACAATCTGTTATACATATGCTGAGAAACAGAGAATTTAAATCTTGAAACCAAAGTTCAAAGCTCACTTTCTCATGGGAGATTTTGATTCAGCAATTATGTTGTCCTCAGAGCATCCACAGAGTGCCTCACCCCTCCAAAGTGCAGTAAATCTTTCAGGGTGCAGCCCTGAGAGCAGGAGGGAAATAAAAAAGGAGCAAGCGTGTTAATCAATTCAAATACCTACTATGAGGGACAGCTGCAGTGGTGTGCCAAGAGACATCAAAAGGGCTACACAGAGGTAAGCCAGCTCAGGATGCAAGACTCTGCATTTAATGTAGAATCCCAAAGGATATATTCATACTGCTGCATTGCTATTTTTAATGAATGAAGCAGGAAGGACCATAGTGCCAAGCAGAACTTGTTGGAAGGGACTGAATAATAAAGAGGAGAGTTTACAAATGTTTTTTAAAGAGGATTTTTCCCCCTCAACTGTGCCTTTCTGAAAAAACAAAAGAATTCAAAGAAGAACAAACTGTACAAAATAGGTTCTCAGGAATCTTCGAATCAGCAAAAATGGATCTTCCCATACCACGCTGTGCTATAAAGAACACATGTATGCTAAGTCTCTGTAGGGCAGTTGTGATAATTATACAAAGGATAACATTTCTCATCCATTTCTACTGATTATTGTTTAAGTGCCACAGACTCTTATTAGTTCAGTCTTTATTACATTCATATAGAGGCTTCACCAAGAAGAAAAAGGCTTCCCCTTATTGCTTTTATAGGCAAAGGACAACTGATCATTTGCGGTCAGAATATCTGATTTGCTTATTTAAGAGTGAGAAAAGAGATGATAGAACAGAAGTGAAGTGTATGAGAGGCACCGTCATGTCTGTCTCCTCCACAGCAGCCCTGCCTGAGCTCTTGAGTGCAAGAAGGAAGGGAACTTTCCTTCTATTTAAAGCACTTCTATTTGTAGCATATTGAAAAGAGCTGCCACTAATTTCTATGTATGCAATCAGTAAGCAAAGCTACAGTAAAGTAGAGGGGGATCCTCCAGGTAATGAAGTCCTCTGTAATTAAGGACTATGGCCTTCTTGGAGTAATTCTAAACAGGTACTTCTAGATCTTCTAGATTTCTGAAACTGCTACGAAATATTGCAGATGTCTGATTGTGTGCTTGTATGGAGCTCTGACATTCAGTATCTTTGTAGAAGTTACTGCAAAGGCAAGGAAATTTCTTTCTGTGAGTTCTCTGGTGTGTGCTGTCAGTAGATACAGCCAGTCAGATGATTACTGCAGTGGACGTAAAGGAAAGCTTTTTACAAACTTTATTTATTTATAAGTGAAAAACCAAGATCATAAACAGGCCTAAAATGTTTCTCTATTTTCATCCTGCCGCTTAACTAGAAAAAAGTGATGATGAAATCTGATAACTGTAAAGAAATACGTTTTTTCTCCTTTCAACAAGATTATTTCTTTCTTAACGCCTGCACCATTATTTAGCACAACAGTAAAACTTGTTCCAGTGTCAGGGAAATTGTTTGATTTATTATTGTATGGCAGAGACATTATACAGACTGTCCTCCTTCGTGACCCCAAATGATTTTTGAGCCACAGACCATACATGAAGCAGGGCTATTGACCAAGGTCAGTCAGCCTTCTGTTCAGATCCCAGGTGGCTGCCATTGAGACAAGAAAAAGGGACTGAAACATAAGGAGAGCCTACCAAAAGGTTATAGAGAGGAGAAGAATGGGGAGATATCAGGTAATGACATCCTACACCTGCAAACATGTCATGTTGCACTGATGAAATTTGTAAGAGAAGTATTATTGCCTTAATTATACGCCTTCCAGTGCTTTGCTAGACCAATGGTTTTCTGATGAATACCTAGCAAAGATAGGGGAGGAATGGAGAGGTTCTGGCCTTTCCCAAGTTGCAGAACTGCTCTCTTTCACCAGAGGTCAACAGAAAGTCACTGGACTCTGAGTGTTTGTAGAAGAAATGCTTATAATACAGGCCAGGGAAGGTTTTCTGTTGTCGACTGGCAATGAAAGAGACTGAGCAGACCACATCAAAGTGACTTCAGACAAAATGTCCCTGTTAATTACTCCAAAAGAGCTTCTGGGGAGATACAAATGGAAAGACTGAGAATCAAGGAGAATTCTCTCCACTGCCATCAGAACTGCTGGTTTGTGGGTTGTTTTTTTCAGTTGTTATTATGTCAAAGGGGCTGGGCATCTTTTGAACTGTGTTATGTCCGTCATTACTAGGAGGATGGCAGGTTTGGGCACCAGGAAGACAAATGCATAGAGATGAACAAGGACAGTCACTTGCAGAGACTCGAGGATATTGCACAGGTTTGGAGAAATAAGGAACATCTGAGTGGGACCCTAATAAATGAATGAGCAATGCTTTATAAATAGTGTCATCACATGCTGGCTTTCCAGTCAAGGTTAAACGAAGACGTAGTGACTTTCCTTTAAGAAGACAGCTAAAAAGGGAGCTAGTGTTTCAAATAGCAAAGGGGATGTTAGCAACCTTGGTTCAGTTCCTTCATCTACTTCACACTCTCTTTTCAGTAAGCCTTTTTGAACTCTACTATTGCAAAAATAACTAGCTATACTCATATGTGGAGGTTTAGGGTCTAAAATTCCATCTATCCTATAACTTGCAGCGTACCTGCACTACAAATGTCACTGTTTCTTCTTGTATATTTATGCAGCAATTTATACAATGACAATTGCATCCTAATTCTGTTTCAGTTAGGAGAGCTGTATTACTACTGCATTGATTTGATGAAAAAGGCAAGGAAAATACAACCAATAAAGATTCAACTTGTTAAGATCTATAAACTGAAATGTATTTAGTAACTGTTACAGGTTTTGTTTTCATTTAAATTTAATTTTTGTATCAAAGAGGGAAGATGTTGCTGTGGTTTAAGACTGCATTTCATCTAGCTTCCCAAATCTTGCTTTTAAACTCATTCTTAGTGTGACAATGGGACCAGTCAGGCGATGAATTTGGGTCTTAGTGTCTCTAAGTATTGAGACACTTGTATTAAGTATTGGTATTCATACCTGTAAAACAAAGGTTGTAAACAGTGCTTCCCAATATGACAAATATGCAGAGAGAAGAAAAGACTATGAAATCTTCAGAGACAAAAGGAGCTGGACTCAGTAAAAAAAATCACAGGCAGTGTCATATCTGTAGAACACTTAAGCCTGACTATGGTAAGGAAATGGGGCATTAACTTAGGTATGAATTAAACTGAAGGTACATTTATATTGGTAGTGGTCTTCAGTGTGACAATACAGTTGTGAATATCACGTAGTAAAATAATTGCTCTTGTGCAGAAATAAACAAAGGGAGGTTATGCATTTGTCAAATGTTTTGTAGCAAAGTAGATGGGATTTTAGTACTGAAAATCTGCTTGAGAAATTAATCAGCCTGATAAACTGGGGACAGGCAGACTGATAAACAGTAAAGTGTATAAACAACTACAAATTATGTAAGGGTATTTTCTTAAAATAGCTTTCTGGATGTCCAAAAAAGAAAGAGTCACAGTGAGAATCTGAACCTCAAGGTAGAGTATTATCATCTCACACAGTTGTACATTTCTTCTTTGAACAGTGTAAACATGAGGAATTAAAGGAAAAGAATCAGGGAAAGAAGCATTGTCACCAGCGTGACAGAAGAAAGATAAAAAATTCATGTGAAGCATAAAATAAAAAGGAGTGAGATAACTAACTAAAACAGGGAAAGGGTTAAAATGACATACCTAGAAAATCTAGGAGTAAATGGAAAATAAAAGGCTCAGCAGTCAAAATAGAAATTTTAGTATATAATGTTAATAGAACTACATAGTTACAATCAACGTGCCAGGAGCCTTTTTTCGCATATACTGTAGGAAAATGCCAGAGAGAACCCATCCTATGATCTCCTTTCTCAACTGGGAAAGGATTGAAATTTATAGACTGAAATTCTGGCTCTATTGATCTCTGTGTGATTTTTGCTATTTGACTTGACTATTTCCAGAGTTTCATCTAACAGGCATGTTCCTCTGGGGCAGAGAATTCACTTTAATTTCCTATTTGATATTAGTATTTATCAGGGAGAGGATGACATCACTCTTCTCTCTCTTAAACCAAAGGGGATAGCAAGGATTTGCCTGTGAGCCGGTACTTCAGACATCGCTAGAAAGGGCTGTCAGGATCATCTCCTCTTCAGGCTGCAGTGAGGTCAGCCTAGCAGCCTGGCTATGACTACAGAGCCAAATGAACCTTCAGAAAGAAATATTTTATGCTGTCAGGTCATTCTTTCAAAAAGCAAAGCTGCTTTTTTCTCTTTAGAGCAATACCTGGCACATATGAAATGAGCTAGTCACGTTTTATAGGGAGAACTAATACATTTTATTACATCAGTTGGTACATTCTGAGAAACAAACAGAAAAGCCATGACATTCCTAAAACTTTATTTGGAAGAAACAAAGGTTTAAACACATAAACAGGCTTTGTTGTTGTTGTTTTCTTTCCCCAGCTGCATCACTTGGCCCAACAGAATTTCTCTTACCCTGCAAACATTGCCTGTTTATATCCTATTGTTTTCAAAGCTAGAATAGCCCTGTGAAAATGTATGGTATGGATGTTGCGTATTCTTCCATATTTGGCTACCACTGTGTACAGTTCTCTTCAGTTTGGTGATGACCTAAACACTCCCCTCTTTCCTAATCTTCCACATCAATGGTCTCCAGAGGTGCATTTTGGAATTTATGGCTCCTGGTATCATAGCATCTAAACCAAAGGTCTTATCCCTAATGTTTCACAAGAAAATGTATGAAGTGACATAGTGAGTGATCATAAGTAGGAACTAACTTTCTAATTCCTGTCAGGTAGAATTTGGATTTTACCTTGCTGCCTGAGGATTTATACACCTTAAGATAAGTGTCTAACTTTACTCTGATTCCTATTGATCTTTTAGACCTTCAGATTGTTTTGTGAAAATGAGCTCCATATGCAATATACTCTGTTTAAAAATTACTTTTGATCTGTTTTGATTTATTGTCTTTCTGTGTCATTTGAGTCTTTCATTCTTGCATTATGAAGGTAGAAACTGGAGCACCTGACAATCATTTTTCTAACCATAGTTTTATATATGTTTCTCCTAATCTTAATCCATTCTTTTTGCTGTCTCTTCCTAAAGAAGTCTTTTAACTACTTTTAGTTCCTCTTTCCTAAAAACTTTCTGTTTCTGCTTGGTGTTGGCAAGATGAAGATCAGCAATTTTTTCAGTACTCTAGACCAGAGTTATATGGTCACAAAAATTACTTTTTTTTCTACCTACTTTTTTGACTACATCAGTGTTCAGCAAATCTTCCTACTGGGTTTTCCATGAAGGTTTTTTGTTCTGTTCCTGTCTTTTCCCTCACAATAAATTTAAACTTCTTGCTACCAAGCATACTTGGATTTGTCAGTATTGACTTTTACCATCCCTTGTGTTATACCTTCATCCAGTTCTGTTAGTTCTCCTTGAAATCTATCACCTCTTGACTTTCCTGAATATGTTTGTGCTATCTTTAAGGGCTTTTCCTTCACTCTTTATCTGTTTTTCCTACATTATTGTTAAAGTATGACTCACTAGTCACTGTGTTAACCTATTGTTAACCTTTAACTTTTATTAAACTCTTGGACCATTTAATCTTACAATTTCTTTTTCTTCGCTTGTTTTGAATGACAACAAAACTTTACTTCTCTCTCACTCCTTTCTGACTTCTTGATTCAGCTAGTGGGAGCTCGTCTTCTCTACAGAGCTCCCCAGGACCTAGTAAATGAAGCATATGCAATCTTCTGGAATGACTTGGAGAATGCTAACTTTAAGAAACTTTTGAGAAGGAAGTGTTGGGGAGTTACACAACAGTCAAGCTTGCCTCTGTGCCTGGAATGACCATGGAGCATATCCTCTTTGAATCCGTTTCCACTTATATGGATTTCTTCTGGTGTGGGATAATTCTCAGGTCTCTCTTCAATGCCACCCTTGAATTTTTCATCAGTCATTCTAACACTGATCTTGTCTATTCTGCATACAGAGATGAAGATACCTCTTTAATATTCCTATCCCTCTAGTTTTAAATCCAAGGTTTTGTCAGCTTCTTTTCAGCTATATAGTCAGAACCCCTTGACCCTCAACAGTCCTAGTCTAAAAGTATGACCTTTCCTTCTTACACCTAGATGTATAATTTTATATTCATGTTCTTTCAAAAATTTAAAAGTGAGATCACTTTGTTTGCTCTGATCTCATCATTATTCACCGCGCTGCAAATGTTTGCATTGTCCATGAATTAATCATAATTTTAAAAGTTTTCCTTGCAATCATCAATGAAAAGGCTTAATGTTGTTAGTTCTGATTTCTGAGATGCTTGTAAGGTGATTTCCTTTGAAATAACCATTTAGAGAGCTGTTAGTCAGTTCTGTATTCACTGAAAAACTGTTTTATTGCTATTGTATAGCTCCATACATTAAAGGACAGCACCATGTCATATTAAATCAAATATCTTTAAAAGACTGTTACAGCTGCTCTTTTAAACTCATCAGTCCTTTGGGGAATGCCAGCCAGAGTGTAAAACTGACATTGTTTACAGGTGTAGAAACAGCACAGTACTTCTTATCAGAGTGATGATGTTTTATAGAACTTTGAAAAAAAACAGTTTAATTCCTTCCTTCCAGCCTGCTGTGATTATGCAAGACTCAGACTGAGAAATCAGTTGTTACAATTATTTAGCAGCATAAACTGAGATTCAGGCTCCGTGAGGACTGTGCAACCACTCCTTTTGGGGGTGTCCTTTGGTCCTGGACCCTCTCTATTCAGATTGGGAACCTGACTGAAGCACACTGTTGCTTCCTTCTGGAATGGGCAGTTGGGTTTCTCTCCCATAAAAAGCATGACAGGACAGTGGTAGGAGAGAGTACAATCCGAAATCTCACATGACATAGAATCAGGGTTACTGGGGACTTGTATGCAAGCATAGAAGCATGGAAAGTTGCTTGAAATTAACATCAAGCAAAAGAAAACATAAATTCTACTT
>NW_009602363.1:0-21157 GCF_000690535.1 Cariama cristata | reverse complement strand
GTTGGGGGAGGAAATGCAAAAATAAGTAATGGAAATATGTTATCAGATAAACAGCCTGAAGGCAAAGCACCATTATAAGGAAGAACTACTGAAATTCCTATTCAGAAATCTTGAGAAAGTTACGCCAACTTAAAATAAAAAGGTATTTAAAAAATGTAAACAGGATAAAGAAATGCCTGTTCATAAAAGAAAGAGACCTTTTTCCAAAGGAACCAAAATGAATGGAAGAATGACTTGTTTAAAAAAAAAAAAAGGAAAAAAAAAGAAAAAAAGAAAAGATGCAGCAAGATATTTTTGGAATATTTTTTAAACCAGCTGTATCAAAACATTGCAAGTCACTTCTAATTAATAGCTTACGTAGATAGAGTTTTAAACAAGCTGTTGCTTTGAAGACATCCTTACCTCTATACGAAGTGGTTTAGTTAAATAAATGATCAAATATAAGGCTGTGAAGTTCTGAACATTTATCAAAATGTTTCAAATCAATGCTGGGTAAACTATTAATAACCAAAGTCATAGGAGCAAGCTATTTTTAACCAAAGGGAATTCTTAATATTCTTTATAATCAGAAATAATCTAATTCTTGCTGCAATTATGCAAATCATGTTGTCTACAAAAGTTGTTAGCAGCACCAGGTTTTTTCCCATGGCTCCAGAATGGAAAAGCTACATCATTCTCTTCCATTAAGAAATTAAAGGCTCAGATAAATGCGGCCTCTACAGCGTATGCCCTGCTCCCTTATTCCTATATAAACTTTATCTGTGTCCATGACAAGCTCTGTAACTGGACAGTTTTCAAGGCATTTCAGGACTGAGCAGCTCAAGTGCAGCACCCGTGCCCATGATATGAACAGGACAGTGTCTGGCAGCAGAGGTTTGGGGTGATCTGAACCTGTCTCCATGGGAGAAAGTTTGCGGGAGATGCTGCAAGCTTACCAGGCAGCCAGGTTAACCAGCTCTTATGTGACGAGATCCCAGGGAAACCACCACGATTAACCTCCCAGGAATCAGTCCCAAACCTACTCCCCTCTTACCTCCAAGCAATACCTGTCATATGCATCTCATCCAGTGTTGGTATACAACCCAAAGAATAAGGAAGTGTGGTGACTCCAGGCACATGCAAGTACTTGTCTGCCTGTATTTTTTTTCATTGCTTAACACATTAGAAAGCACAATGCTCCACAGTGAGTGTTTGCAAGTCGAGGCTCCCAAACCCTACTGCTTTGCCTTTGACTTCACATCTCAGTAATGAGCAGTTCCACAGTGGCCATAATGTATTATACATTGATAATAACAGTACAAGTATCATTAGACTTTCCTACTTACAGTATTTGTCATAACCTCAAATCATATTTTTCCACAAATAAATAAAACCCAGTGACAGATAATGTCAGGTTTTTATGCCAGAATTGCATGAAAAGCTATAACTCTTTTACCACTTGTCTCTTTTTTTCTCTGAGTTCTTTTTTTTGTTTTCTGTTTTTGATATTTTGAGAGGCAAAGTGTTAATATAAAACACTAACATGGCTGTCACTTAAGTTTTAATGTGTTCTGTTAAGTGGAGACAGGTGGAAATGCATCACTGGATAAAGAGAATTTATTTGAAGTACTGTAGGCCCAAAGTGAACATGCAACACTCCATTGCACCAGTTGTAAATAAAAAATACAGAAAGTATAAACGGAAGCAGAGCTGTGCAAAGGTCTGCTAGATTGGGTATTTTTAGAAATACAGAAGACAACTGGAAAAATTTTAATGGTGCACCTACCATCTGTGAAAGTAACAGATGATAATGGAAAGCAAGATAATAAAAATGTAGATTTATTTCTGACAGTAGCAAGTTCTGCTGCATGTTTACTGAAGTTGATAGTTCACAGTTAATCCAGACACACTAATTTAACTGCAGAACTGCATTACAGGGATTTGAGTGCTATACTTGACATAGAAACGTAAGATATTTTTAACTTTGAGCTATAAAAGGAAAGTGCAAATATAGAAAGTCTGAGATTGAACTAAGTCTGAACTGCATCAGCCTCGCAGTTCAGAGAGGCTGCAAGTCCTGGGCTGCGGCTGGCAAAAATGGCACCAACTGCTGAAAGACTCAGGACAAACCTTAGACAAGACAGTAAAATTTGCCAGGTCATGTAGTCATTCCATGTAGATCCAAGTTCTCAGGTGTTGACAGTGCACTGACATTATAGATGCACTTGATTTAATATTTTTGGTTACATACAGCCCAACTGGAATTATGTAAGTACAAAGGAATAATTTCTTTAGGGAGAGAAATTTAGATGGCACACATGGAAGTTAATATGTTCATAGATTTAGATGCCCTTAAAAGACCAATGAAGACAGCATTGCAGATAAATTTGTGCACATCCAACATCTTTACCGGAAAATCCTAAGCTATATTTGATACCCAAGAAATCTCACTAGAAAATATAACACTCGTGCCACTACTAAGGCTTACAGAGATGATGCCCTGATCTGGAAGAAAAAGAATGAGTTACTGGGATAATAGGGTATAGGTAACTTTGGAAAGAACCAGACTTACTGGTCTGGAGCTAAGAACCATTTATTGCCATGCAGAATTTTTCCTTTCAACAAACTTAGGCAATCTGGAAGCTAGTCCTAGTTTTTTTCTTCCTGTCATCCTAGAGGGACATACCCATGCATTTGTAAAATTCCATTATGACTAGGAGGTTCATAAGCTATATTAAGTGTGAAATAACAAAAAGGTATTAGTGTCACGATTCAGTGTCAACCTGTCTGCTCTGGTAAAAAAAGAAAGCTATACAGAGGTTTGTGGAAACAGGTAATTCTTTCAGTGAATGCATGTCTAATTTAGTTTCTGAAAGAAGGATTTTTGAGTGACAGTCACACAAAACTGACCACTGAAAAAGAGCTGCTCGCTTTAAGTAATTTTAGGAAACTGAAAAGTGAAATAAACAGTTGCCCATGTCTTGAGGTACTATGACAGTAAGCGCCAGCTTCAGTTGTCCCTCAGTGCCTCAAGAAAGTTTATCCCATGCTCCCATCAAACCAAATACATTCACCTATAAGCATCTTGCGGCACTATACCTTTACTTTGCTGACCAGGCTGCACACAGTGTTCTTAAAGTTATTTCCTCTCAGATATAAAGATTATATGATATTCTAGCACCCATCATAATTTAATTTTCTATTGTCTTGTTCAGGAAAAGGTATCATGTTTTCTGTAACAGGCTACACCTTAAAAATTTTTAACAAAAACCAAAGCAAGGCATAAACATCTAAGAATAGCAAAACCAGAAATACTCCTAAGCAGCACAGATTTGGTAAGAACTACAGGGGTATAGGAAAAACTTCCAGTATACATCAGCATGACTCCTCAGACTATGCAAATAAGGGAATTAATTGGTCATTCTATGAGTGAATTCCTTCAACTTTCTAAGGTATGTTTCTGCAATACGTCCATTTTCTGAGAGGATCTCAAAACACTACCCAAAACTGATGAAGAGTTATTCTTATTTTACACCTGGGGAAACTGAGGCAGTGCCAAGGTGGGCCTTTACACAAAGTTACGCAATAAACCAGTGGAGGCAATTGTAAGAAAAGCCAGTATTATGCCTTCCCTTGCTTTGACCATCTCAGGAAAGCTTTCATCTCTCTCAGGAGCTTCCATTATTGTCCAGATTTAATAGAAAGGTCTCATACATAGTAGTAAACCGTATAAATCTATGTCCAATTTTACCTACATTTTGCAGCAATGCTTATCTGGAAAATAGTTGTCGATACACAAAACAACCATAGTGTTAACAATTGTTCAACAGAAAGTAAGGATTTAAAGACTTTTGCTAACTAGTTCTTCCTGACATATTACACCAGTGCACATACACCTTCATAAAGTTCCGTTATAGCTTAGAGGACACATGCTAATATTTATTATAGCTATTAGGCTTTATAGTTTTGAGAAACGCAAGAATCAAGCAATTGATCTGTGGTACTAAAATAACTGAGTTACTAGAAGAGCTACGTGTTGATTTTTCTTCTGATGATAGAAGTCCAGTAAGAGTGGAAAATACTTAATCCCTAGTTGTCATGATGTTTATCTAATTATTGTGTTATTAATACTGGCTCAGCCAGAAGGGTTCATTTGTTTCTTCCTTCTCAAAGAACTGGAGAGGTTATGCAATGAGAAAGTGAAAGCTGAATCTTCTTCTCAGCACCCTGCTCTTTGTCACTAACATTTCCCAACACAGAGGAGAGATGTATTTCCTTCAAGGAAGGAGGTAATGCTTAAGATGTGAATGAATACAAGAAAAGCAGGAAATCAACCACGGCTGTCAGTACACAATTTACAGAGCTGTGACACCGCTGTGGTAATATCAGACAGAGACACAATGACCTGCAAAAATGATTCCTGCAGACCTGAGCTCAGAAAGGAAGCAGTTAGCTATGTTAGTACTCAGCACTCATTCTGAAGGCCTGGTGTTTGAAGAACAAAGCCCCTTTCCTTCCCAGGTTGCTTCCTGCAATGTTAGCTCCTGCACCCCAAAATGGTTATGAGCAAGGTACAAAAAAGCTGCCAGTAGCTTTTAAGGGGAACAGTCTTACTTCTTTCTGCCCTTGTGTATTTCCAACATAAATAAACAAATAATAATTTGCCAACAGCCTCCCTCCTGCTGTAGGGGAATGTTTCATATTTTGTTGGAATAATTAACAGGCTTTTTGTTATTTTCTACCACCATATGCTTCTTTCCTGCTCTATATTTGCAACTCCTTAGTCCAGCTCTCAGTTTTGCAGCACTGGGAGTTGAACAGCAGACTGGTTGTGGAAGGTGGATAGAGCAAGGGGAAGATGGGAAAAGGAGGCTTATGCACTTACACACTAACACTGGAAGGAGAATTTAGAGCTGCATAAGGTCTGCTGTTGTGGCTACCAGTGAAGCAAAAAGCCATTTACTTTTAACTAGGGACTGAGTGGCTCAACCAAAGAGCCAAACTAATTTTGTTTTAATTATTTATTGTGTTCCAATTCTCATTACTGTTACTGTTTTAATTGTATTTTTAATTAACTGTATTGATTGTAATGGACTGTTCACTTCTCTCATGTAACTTTGCTGACTGGCGTAGCATCCATTTTGGTTTACTACAACATCCAAAAAAGAAACAAGAAGAAACCTCAAAATACTGAAAACTGGAGAAGACTGGTATATCCAAGGCAAACGAAGGGTCTTTTCTGCATTTTACAGCTTAGTATGGGCACCTATGAAGAAAATTTTAGCAGTTTTTTGTTACTGATTTGTCACTCCATGTAAATTCCTCATGATGAGTGAGTAACTCTGGCTTTCTATGGGTTGCAATATGGTAATTCAGCTTCCTCCTTGCGATAACCCCTCGTGTACTAAGCAATAGTTTACTTCTACTGCTGTTCGGGGATCGGCTCTGCTGGAGTGGCAGGGAGTGACCGTCTGGCACAGCACTGCCTCCATCCACCCTCTGTTTGTGGGGTCAGCAGACTCCCTGGGGCTCAGCAGCCACGGGCCTCCCCTGGAGTCCATCATGGCAGGGCCTGGCAGCCAGGGCCTGTCCCACTCCCTCAGGCAGCAGCAGGGCAGCTGGGGGGCACGGGGGGCACCCCCAGCCCTGAGCATTGGAGCACCTCCCAGGGGACAGGGTGGGCCTGGCTTGATGGCGTCCATGGCAAAGCAGGGCAGGGCTGTGGGAAGCTGAGACTGGCCCTGCTGCAGCATTGCTGGGTCGGAGATTGATGGCCCCGGAGAGCTGACATGGGGTCCTGGGCTATGGACAGGGTGGGGGACACCTCAGGTAGTCAGGACCATTAATGTCTGCTGGTGCCCTCCTAGTCAGGACCATTAATGTCTGCTGGTGCCCTCCGGCCCCTGACTGTTCACCAGCAGCTGTTGCTGTTTTGTTTCATCCTGCTGGCTTACAGGCAGTCCTGGTTTTCTTGTTGCAAGACTATGATTCAGCTCTGAGAATCCAGAAATAGGACGTGTCTGGTACTTTCTGTGAGCTCGCAGCACAGCGCAGCATAGCAAGCGGTGCGAAGGTCTGGCTGGCTGCTGGAGAAATAAGTGGTTGTGAACCAGTTTTTGAATCCTCAATAGCTGCTCATTTTAACTGTGTTCACACAGCAGGTTTTTGTTACTACAGTTATCTAGGGAATAGCTGTTCTTTGGAGGAAATGTCTGTTTTCAAGAGAACAAGTGTTGCTGTATGAACAGGCCTACTATTTATTCCTCATTCTCTTTTGTTTAAAATGCTCTCACTATCCAAGCAGGGAGCAGGAGGCAGACTGCCATATCACTAATCATTCTTGCCCAACTAACATCAAATATTAATGCGAACAGCTCATAAGCTCAACAGATGCAGATGTACATTTGAATAATTTTAGTTTATCTTTGCAGGTATGGAATTTACTGTCAGAAATCAAGAGATGTTGGCCAACAGTGTCGTAACAGAAGACTTTGCAGAGTATAGTCTACAAGCTAGCTGTTCAGCAATAGGAACTCCAATGCTGTTGTATCCAGCTCACTTGAGTTATTTCAACGTTAAGCTCCAAAGAAGTTCTGGAATATCCTTTTGGTAATGAAAAAGGAAACAAATTTAGTTGTAGATACAGTGGTGATTTGAGGGATGGGAGACACAGTGGGATGTTTAAACAACTGCTGTCCATTCTAGGTACTGAATAAATTTTCTACGACACAGAAAAAAAGACTTGAATACTTTTCCATGAAGTCTGATTTTAAGAAATGGGAAAGCTTCCTTTAAACTCGGTAAATGCCAGCTTATTCTTGGGAAGTCAGCATTTTGGAAATTTCACAAGTATCCTCTCAAGAGTATTACACAGGGGTATAAATGTGCTGCTTTAGTTTCCAAATCAGATGAAGGAGCAGAATTGCATGTTTTATTTACTCACTTTAGATAGATAGCAATGGTATCTCAAAGCAAATGCATCTACTTGCTAATACCAAATAGTATTGGACCTCCTGAGACCCCAGTCACAACTGGATATTATGAACTACCCTCTCAATAAGATTTTCCAATTGGTTTTGCATCTACATTTAATATTTTTCCCCATATTTTCCTGGCTTACATATGAGAATATCATGGAAGACTGTTTTAAAGCCAAGATTTATAGCATCTGCTGCTTCTTTCTTATCCACAAGGTGTGTTTTGCTGTCATCTAAAACTCCTGGCACTAAAGAGTTTCATGCAAGAAGGCCAAATTTAAGCCCCTTTGCAAAGAGGAAGTCACTGAAACGAATGTTTGAGCTAGTCTGTGAAAATGCTGGTTTTTAGAGCATAATGAAAAAAATAGGTGTTTTACAAATATAAAACAGCTTCCCAAATGGGGTTCTACTTCTTCTTATCAGACCTGAGGTCAAAGCTGGCAGTTCCTGATATTCTGAGACATGAGTCATGATGTTGGGGCAGGTAAACTTAATTTCTGAGGCCCACATTTGGTATAAAACCCTTCAATCCTGTAACTGATAAAAGTTTCTGCTCTTGAAATTTGTCAGTCTCAAAGTTTTAATGCTACAGTTTCTGATGTGAGACTAAAACCCACGAATCACCAAGCGTACAGAGAAAACAAAGTATTTCAAGTGCAGCTTTGGCAGAGTAATGTAATACCGATTCCCTCTTTTCTGTCCCTAAAATGCATGCTGTGCTAGGTTCATATTAGGAAGTGAATTTTTATTTTACTCAGGTTAGATATTAGAGCACGGTGGGGAGGGGAGCAAAGTTACATCTATGTTTCTATTAATTGCATGCAGTACATGGGCAGAATTTTAATAGAACCGAAAACCTTAGAATGAGTGGTGCAAAAATAACAGTCACTCACAAGTGAAAAACAAATCAGAACAACCTCTGGCTCTGGGAAGTGCCTTGCACTTGAATCTTCTCATGGTAGAATTCAGAGATTTTCACCGTGTTGACCAGACAACACAGTTGTGTTGATTATTGCGTATGTCTGTGGGAGAAAGTCATTGCATGCTCAGGTCTTCTGCTTCTTGATATACCAAAGCCATGCTATGGCAGGGTAAAAAAAAACATTTCTTGAACATGACAAACACAGACTGCTGGCTGAAGGAAGAAATGAAAAATGAGTTTAAACACCTTTAAAATCTTTTGTTATAAATTACACAGAAAACCTTTTAGACCAAACCTGGCCCAGAGAAGAAAGATCTATTGTCTTTTCTACCTCTTGCTCTTTTGCCTTCCCTTGTCTGGCTCTGCAGTTTTCAGGCATCTCTGCTGATGGTAATTATTATAAGCCTGTTGTAGCTTCCATTACTCTGAAAGTACCATTTCTTTCTAAAGGCACCCAAAGATAGAGAATGCAATTGAGAAGTGATTTTCAAACTTGAAGGGGAAAAGTCATGTTAACAAAAATCACTGGAAAAGGAACACTGAACATTTTTGATTGCCAATGTTGCTTTCCTGTGACTGGTGCCAAGAGATACAGAAATCAATGTGAACTGCATGTGCTCAGCATTTTTCTCTGGCTGAGTAGCTGCCCCTCTGAAGGCAAATAGTAGATTTGGCTGGAAAATAGTTTTGTGTTCTGGTTGGAGCCCTGAGTCCTGTGCAGAAATTCACCATTATAAGAACATCTGTTCCTTTATCTAGATATCTGCTTCCAGACTCACTTGCTGCTCCCCTTCTCTAAAATTTGGGGAGGGGGTGGCCGGCAGGGAGAGAGGACAACCCAAGTACAAACCCTAACTTCAAAAATTGCAAACTTAGTGAGGGGATACTTTATTTCGTTGAAAACACATTCTTTTTATTGTCAAGAAGCTCAGATTGTCTTTATTTTATCCTGTCTTGAATAAATAGCTTACTCTTTTGAGTACTAGCTTAGTAGCATAGATGCCTATGCTCTGTAAAGAAGATTTTGATCTAATTTGTATTTGATGAGCTGAGAAGCTGTAAATGACCATATGCGTCATCTTGGGAACATTGTCGCTTTATGCACTGTGTTCGACTAGACGAAGGATCCATTAGTGACCCAACGGAGGTGTTTTAGAGCAGGCAAGAAGAACTCTCTAAACACCATCTGCTCATACTGTTGCTTGTAAAACGATGTCACATCTGCTGCTCTAAAAACATTATCTCTCCTACAGTACATGGGTGCTGTACTCCTCTTTGCAGTGGAAAAAGGAGTCAATGCCACATTATTGGAACAAGAGATGTTAACTATAGATGAAATTGTATGTAACCTTCTTGGCTTCCCATATCTTGTGACTATACCATAAATGTCACAAACGAAATGACGGAGAAGATTCAGCACTCTATATTTAACAGATGAAGCTGGGTAAATACTTGTACTGTTAGTCTTTGCAGAGCTCCATCTTACCCCAGCTTGGCTGCTGCTGGTACGACTAATACTACTACATGCTTCAGACCTAACACAGCCAAGTCCTCTCAGAGGTAGAGGAGATATTTAAGATAGCTCGATCAGTGGAAAGTAAGGGTTGTCTTTGATTTCAGATGGAATGAGGTCAGAAAGCACTAACATTTCTTTTACCCATCAGATTTTATAGCCTGGAGTATTTGGCTGCCTAACATCTATGAGGTATTATATAGCTAATTTACCTACCCTGGAAGCTTCAAGTGTACATATTTGCTATATCACTCACCACTACTGCACCTGGAGTGGCAATTTCATAATAGTGGTGTATAGAATTAGAAAAACAGTCAGTGTTGGTATCAGAAGGAGCGAGATTATAACGATGCAATAGGAATCATTGGAAGTACCGAGGAACTGCAACCCCAATTGACTAAAGATGTGGTACTCAGCTTTCCACACTTAAATTCAATTGTTTTGACCTGTGATTCTTATACAGTATTACCAGACACAGACACTGTTTTCAGGGATCTGCAGATGAAGAAAAAATAACAGAGTGAAGTTGTTATGGTTTATACTGCTAGCAGCTCAGTGGCTATGCTCACTTCGTATGATAATGAGTTTAAAGCTAGTGAGTCTGAAAATTGCTGTATTTGTCTAATGCCTATGAACAGTGAAAAGAAGTGACTGATATCTTCTCTCAGTCAAGTTTTTGGTAAAGGAACTAAGCCATGTATTTTAATATCTATTTTGACAAAACATTTTAAAACTACTGACAGCCTGATAATCACCTCCAATTTGCAAGGCAGAGGGAAGCAAAATTCTAAGCAGTGTCATGCAGGATAGCATGGCAAGAGAGAGGCTAGGTGCCAGGAAAGGTGGACGTGTGGCATTTTGCATTGCCATATGAGACTTATACGAGCCCTTAATGATATGATCTGTCATGTGCATGTCATGAGCTAAAGAATTGAAGCATCTGATGTAGTTCTCTTTCTTACTTTCCTCTGGTAACCTTCAGTGGATCAGAGCTTCATTATTTCTGCTATTGAGGATAGTTCTACATTGTCCTGCCTGCCTGAAAGAGCTGAAAATAGGACACTGGAAGGCTTTTCAGGCCTGTGTTCTGCTGCTGGCTTCATCACTGACCTGGGCAAATCACTTCATTTCTTTGCACTTCTGGTGCCACCTCTTTCTATTTCTCTTTTACTGTATTGCATGCATGAGTCAGTGAAATAATAGATACTTTCCATTATAATGTATTTGAACCCAAATCTTACTTGTAAACATCACTGTACTGTAAATGGAAATGAAAGATTTGGTATTCATCCAAGAACAAAACAATTGCCTTTTTTACAGCGTGGTAGCAGACAGGAAAGGCTGAAAGAGGACTGAAAGCCTTCTTGTATAAAAGAGTTTTGGCCTACAATAAAAATCGTCATCTTGTCTGCTCTTTCAGTGAGGGTGGTTAGAACTTGGCTGCCCTAGAGACTGAGTTTCTTTAGAAATGGAAGACTAGCTGCATTTTCTACTGCTGTGGCATTCTACCACAGCCTTTGCAGGACAGTCTTACTCTACCTCAGGTTCCTTCATGCCTGGAAAGTTCAGGTGAGTGAGGCTATAAGTTCTAAAGATGCCTCTGTACCTTCAGAGGGCCATCCCCATGCTAAGGCATTCTTCTTGAAAAAGAACCTGTAATGAACAGCAGGAACGCTCATGCATAACAGATAGCAGAAAGAACAGAAATTAGTATCAGTTTCCTTGTTTGTTTTAATGTCTATGACACTCTACTTCAGTAGGCTACCTATAGGGTTCCTTAAGAATTAAACAGCCTACCTGGATTAGATATATACATCATCAGGATTTGAATCTTCTCAATATCCTATATAAATGTCTAGACTGGTCATATTTCTTCCTTACAATAGTTATTGTAATATTAATTTCCTGTGAGAGGAACGAAAAGAGGTGTTATTCTAGCTTGTGCTTCATTTGTCTGCATTTTATGAGGATGCAAGCTTTTGTGACAGGCATTTGTCCCCTTCTGTCTCAAGGGCTATAGAAAGAAAATTACTTTAGGGCATATGTTGACTGTAATCAGATCAAGAATAAATACTTTGTTTTCAGATAGTTTTGCTAAGGCTACAGGAGGGAACCGAATTGCTTATATGGAGCCAAAGTTTGGCCCTTTAGACTAAATGACACAGAAGGCAGCATAACTGTAGCAGTGACTCTCCAGGTGTCTTTTCCTGACAGATGGCTGTAGCATCAACCTGAGCTGGGTGATGAGACTAGTGCAATTCATTTGAGAGATGAAGGACAGATGGAGATGTGAGACAGGCAGGGATGCAGTTAGCTTGGTAGCTACAATATGTCAAATGTAGAAGAAATCCAGAAGCTGCTACCAAACCAAGCTGAGAAGCCCACCTAATGTGTTGCCACACAGACACATCACTGGGTTCAGAAAGAGTCGGTATTCATGCAGTGATGCTGTCTAGTTAATAAGCAATTGCTGGCTCTACTACCTTCATTAGTGCAACTTTGCATGGATGAGGCTAAATTATTCTCAGACATGGCTCCATAAGCGTGGTTAGTTCCTATAGAGCAAGGCCATGTTTCTGCCCTCTCACCACCTGCCAGATTCAGGCATATTTTACGGCATCTAAAGTCTTAACTTCCAAAACGTTTTGTAGAAGTGCCATTATCCCAACCCAAGCTTGTTTATTAAGACATCTTCTGCACCGAATTAGATCAATGTATTTCTAGCAACTCAGAGGGGATATTGCAGCTTGGTAAGTCACTTGTATTGATCAGGCTTGACCTGGCTTATTTTGTGTGATGAGATAATCCTATGGCCTTAGGTGACAAGTGCACAATTCCTTAGGATATGTATGCATATAGTCGCAATGATGAGGTCAATAATTAAGTGCTTCTGAGACTCTTGGACACAGAATGTGTACTACTGGTAGTTTCTTATGATATGGAAAGATACAGCTCTTCTAAGAAACAAACAAGACGGCTTTCCTGTGACCGAGAAAAATTGATGTCTAATATTGTGTTATATTGTCCCTTGTGCAGGCAAAAGTAGATATGTAAAGACAAGATCTAGTTGGAAAGTTTGTCCTCATTCATGTATGACTAAAGTTAACTGAAATATAATATTCAGGTTGATTCATATCTCAAGATGCTGCAGACTTAGTCAGGTCTGAAGTCAGTCTCCTATATGATTATTTAAGAACTAAATTTTTAGCTCCTGGAACAACAGTAGTGGTATCCAAAGCTTTCCTGAAGGCATTGGCTACTTGGAACAAATATATTTAAGATAAAATATGTATTAAAAGACACAGACCAGTCTCCTCTCATGCCTGCCTTTCTTTGAAACATACCCTGCATTTGGGGAAAATACATATTGTTTGGACCCATCCACATTTCTCTCTGTGTTGATCTATCCTTTGTCAGACTCTAACAAGCATGTCTTCCCAGTTCTGAGAAACTTTCCATTGTGTACAACCCTTTTCAGACTTTTCCTGAATTTTTCAGCCTACTGAACCAGTCATTTCATTTCAGCCTGGAAGTATGATGTAGTCTCCGGTTGTGCACCCTCCTCTATGTTGGCATGGATTCGGAAGCTTGATTTCATCTAGTTAAATCATTTTTATCCAGTGACTCCAAATTTAGATCAATGTATAGAAATGAGAAATAATTTCGTCCTGCTGGCCAGGTTACTAAAATATTTATGCCATAGCAATGTCATGTCCGTCGTATCTTGTAAGTGCTTTCTACCTATCAGAATTCCTTTTGACTTCAGTCACTAAGTGTAGCATCCTTTTTGATCCTACTAGCTATCTGGAAATACCTCTGTGTAGATCTACAGTGAAGGTGGTTTCTTTGTGAGATTTCGTTTCAGTGGCAGCTGTTTGCAAACCGATAAATACTTGCTGCAGAAGTATCCCTGAATGTTTTGACCAGTTCTCAGAAGTTTGAAAGTTGAAAATCACTTTAGTAGGTCTGGATCCAATATAGGCACGTAGTGCAGACACAGTTGTGAACACATCAGGGGTCTTCAGAATGCATAACAGACAGGAGGCATTCCTCTTCTAAGTCACATTTTTAAATTAGATGCAGCTTTCTTAACTTCAGACTTTCAAGCGTGTTCTTTCATGCTCTTCAGGATGTGTGATTTTACACCTCTGCTATCCTGTTTTTATGTTTAAGTCATTGTAACCAGATCCATTTCTTTCTCTTGAAGATTATCTTCTGCATATGAATAATAACTTGGCAACTAAAACACAAAACACTTTTAGGTAATGTTCTATATGCGTATTCAAATGAACATTACGTAACCAAGTTCTTTTTAAATATCTTTTCAATAATGGCACTGAAGACTGTCTATATAGTTATCTTTTTGCTTCTTAGCAGGCATACTTCATGTGGGGGCTTGCACTAAATAAATTGCACCAAAGTCAAAGATTTTGCCTGTAGGAGACACAAATCTATAAATGTGGCTGAATGTGGTTTGCTTTTTTTTTTTTTGCCCTAGCACTCCTTTCTTTTCACATGTTGAGCTGTGCAGTTTGAGGCATTGTTTGTTGAGGTAAAATGCTTAGTAACTACTGTGTTTAATTTAAATGACTAGATTTAGAGCAGGCTGATGCTTAAATTGGAGTAGACTGATGCCTACATTAACTGAGTGGAATTGCAGAGCTCTCGGGAGTGTATAGTTAGTACCCGATCAGTTGGATGTTCCAATCTGTACAGCATGAGCAAGTCCACTGGAAAAGATGCTCTGACAGATGGCTAATTGAAATGTGAAAAAAGCATATCCTGCCACGGGCTCAGGCTGGATCCTCCTGACCCCTCTGCAGGACAGCTCCCATTGTGGAGCTGTGACCCGACACAGTGTGCAAATCCTCTCTGTGTTTCATTATCTTTTAACTCTTCTTTTCTCCCTCCAGCTATCTTTGATAGGTGATAATTAAAACATCCAAGGACATCCTATAAAATCATAAGCTTAAGTTACTGAAGGTTGAATGAAATTCTTAAGACTGGGATGTTCTCCCACTTGCTACAGTCTTCTGTGAAAACAGTCAACCTTTTGTTTCTTTGTTTTTGTATTTGAATAGACTTTTTAAAGAATAATGCAGCTGTAGCAGCTCCCATTTTAGCAATGCCTGTGTACATGTGTATAGTCTTAAGCAACAGTTCCTGGACATTTATTGTTTTAGCAGGATTACAACTACTACTCTGAAGACATAACAGCATAATGTATCAGTTCAAGGTTTGGCAACTCAGGATTTTTGACAATGCCATGCAAGCAAAGAACAACAATTTCCCTTTGCCCTCCTCCATAGACATAAATACCTTTCCCTCAACCAATCAATCTCAGAAAAAATTAAAAACATAAATATTTTTGACCAGACCGTAGAAGAAATCTTCAGCCTTTTTTTCTTTCTTTTTCAGTTAAGGTTTTTTCCCAGAAAAATCAGGAAATCAATCTAGATGTATTAACCCCAGACACACAAACCTTAGCAATGTTTTCAGGATGTCAGAGCTCTCGCTAGTACTTAAACACAGTAACTGAGCAAGCCTGTTTAGTGTAGAGATACCTGAGCACGTTCTAAGCTGGTGAGCTTGACTACCTGAGTAGTCTGTCACAGTACTCTCTTCATCCTTTTCTGAGGATGTCTTGATTGCTCTTATTGAACTGACCTGGTTATATATATGCTTCATTGCAGGGCAGGAATACCTTTCTTGTTTGATCTTGTAAAGTCTTCCTTTAGGACACCAAACTAAAAGGACTAGGGAATTGTATCCTGTCTTTCTTTCCTCCCATACCTCCTAGAGATGGTTTCTTGAGCTACTAAAACTAAATTTTCCATGTTTGTTCCACCCTGGAGAAAAGTTTGTGTACGTGGTAAGAGCCCACCCAGGAAGACAGAAACACTTCTCAAATAGTCACGTTAATGCACAAGTACTTGTCACATACCACCCAAAGAAGCGATTTGAGAGAGAGCTCACCATGCTTGTACTTCTAGGCAGAGACGCAGATTTTGTGGCTGGCATTTCTTTGCTTTGAGAAATCATAATTTCTACAGGCAAGCCAGATCTTGTTCTGCATGAGGCACCATTATCAAGTGACCTGAAAGAGGGACTTGTATCCAGGGACAAGGATTTCTCTAATTTGCGTGTTCGTGCGCCAGCCACAATGTCGTCACTTCTCAGACTCTCTAAGTCTACTTCTTCGTGGGTTTTCCCGTCTAGAATGTTCTCTTTCCAGCTTTCAGGAGACTTTCTCTTAATATGCAAATCATCTAGGCTTCTCACACTGGGTGGAAAAGTATTTTTCAGTTTAGCAGCTCGGTATGCCCTCAGGCTCGTGGGATCAAGCACTCTGAAAGTAACTTCATTAATAAATTGAGAGAATTTGAGTTTAGCTTCTATTTTTTCTTCCAAAACAGACAACGAACTTGATGATCCTTGACTCACCAAGCTCAGATCAGATGCAGAAGAACTGCTTTTCTTGTGAGTCGTCTTCTGCCTCTGGAGCTTTTGGCTTGCATTTCCCACTTCTGCTGGATACAGAGAAGAGTGTTCCCGTCTGTGGGTTTTTTCACCCCCTTTCTGACAGTGCTTTGATCGATGGGGTCGATAGCCTTCATCCTTATTTTTGCTTTTAACAAAGCTTTTAGCTTCTGACCTTGCGCTACCATGTAACTCAAAGCTGTCCTCACTGGAGCTGCAGCGTTTTGAGTAACTGTTCATTGTCAAATCTCCAGAGAGTTTCCTCTCCGCATCAGTTCCTACTTCTGGTACACATGCGGTGGTGGATGCACTGCATGCTCTTTCTTCAGTCACCCTGCCAACCCCCTCTTGCTTGGCTGGTCTTCCAGGCACAGCACCCTCTGGCTTAACAGGGGGAATGGAGCCCTTTGACAGTGACTCCATTTATTTTGGTGTCTGTATGTCAGCTGGCATCAGTGAAAGTGGCATTCCCATAAATCCTTCTCTATCTTGTAAGATAACAGGCATGACTTTGGAAGGCATAACAGTGCAGCCACCACATTTTATCCCATATGCATCCCAAATGATGCATATGTGTCATAATTAGATCAATAGCACATTCTCATTGTTTTAATTAGCCATACTGATGAACAGAATCTATAGGACATGCAAATTTTCCAGGATATTGAGTGCTTAGTGGATGAGCATGGGCTTTCATTGATCCAAAGCGGCGTATGATATATTCCTGTCTGTTGGACTGGAAACTGAACTACCATGATGTAGATCAATTCTTACTAAGTAAAGTCTGGGGTGGTTCTGTTTCAGGGCTTTTTAAAATCCAATAGTAGAGAAGGTCATACTGTATTGTCCTAACACTACTAGTGTTAGAAAGCTTAGTGACAGACCTGCTAGACCCAGTAGGGCAAAAAGAAAACGTGATTCTTACTTTCTACCTGCTTGTACTTGCCATAATTTTCGTTCCAATATGATTTTTAAAGGTTTGAATCCAAAGGGAGATGCAATATTTCAGCATTGTAAATGAATCTGGAGTAGGAATGTTTTTCCAGTACCTTGCATGTGAAGCTCTGCTCATTCTTTACGGTCTCTATAGACAGGCAAGTCTGAGCTGTGAAGTGCAGAATTTCTATTTTTGCTTTGTATATGTGGAAACCTAAAGGCTAGTTTAAATGAGGTTCAGGGCTGTAGTCTGACTTTCTCATCAGTGTAAAGGTTTAGAGTGTCCCCATGATGTGCTGCCACAGGAACTGACCAGAGAATGAACTGACTGACAAACTCAAAAGGGTTTTTTGCATCTCCTTACTTTATCATAAGGTTAAAAGCAAGTAATTTAACCCTTTTTGTCTGGTGGGAATCAGACTCTGCTTACATCATTGTCATTGCCACCACCATGGCTTTCTGACTGATGAAGTGCAGCAGGTGGAGAAAGAACAGAGAAGCGAATCACAAGCAGAAATCTGAGTGACCTCCCTTAGACACTGGGGCAGGTTGACATAAGGAGGATCCCTGGAAAGGACTGAGGAACAGGAGGAAGTGGCAAGGAAGGGGAAAAAAGTCAGTGAAGAGCACATTTAAAAGTATCATACATAGCTGACAGGTTAGTGGCAGCTTGGCTTGAAATGTAGTTCCATGAGCTTTTGAAGGGACATTGTATTTAGGTTCCTCATTACAAGTCACTTTGCCCACTGCACAGAATTTATTGTCTCCACGTTGGTAATTCCAGGACTCATTTAAATAATAGTTCATAAAAGCTGCTGAAGTGTTGCAAATCTCTCAAATTACCGTAGTAAGTGCATTAATTTTGCAAATAACGGGGGGCAAGAAGATCTTTTTGACACATCAGAAATCAATTTCTTATACTGGAATTACTTTCTGAAATGCTTCCATATTTTCTATGTGACTGTGCCATTCCGTTGCATGTTACAAACATTATCCTGATCACAATGTGGCTTAAAATGCATAAATTCTGTTCATACTGTCTTGTTTTAGATGAATTTATTCCTCTCTCACTTGAATGTGAATGGTGAAAGTTTAAAGGGCTGGCGAGTGCTTTCTATCGTCAACACAAAGATTTTCATGACCTTTTCAATACAGCGTTTGTCTCTTGTAAAGCCAGAATTCAGGGCTTTTTAAGGATGTCCTAATACAGACTTTGGCAAACTTACAGTTACTCACTGAAGCAAACAGTATTCCCCAAATAGGTGGGGTCTATGCTAGTGCATCTCAGGTCTTTTGCTTTCCAGGATCCATTAGAGCTTGGCAAAGTGTTAGTTCTGCAATTTTAATGGACTTAATTAATATGTCTGCTTCAGAAACAGAGCAAGCCTCATTGTTGAGCCAGTATTTGTAATGGCTTGCACATATTTGGGGAAAAGCTTTTTTATTTATGAGGGCTTGGGCTTATTTGTGCATGAACAAAGCTACATTAACTTTGAGCACAAATTCAGCTATCCATTACATATATGCAAATTTTAAGGTGTGAATCTGACAGAAGTCTGTGGTAGAGCCAACAAAAATGGCTCATACAATTCTCTTCTCAGGAATTAGCCCATTTGTTCTGAAATATGTCATCTGCATAGTAGTCAAATATAATTTTTTTTTAAAAATAGGAAAAATACCAGGTTTTAGGTTATTGGTAACCTCAGTAAGGTATATAACAGCGGTGGGGTTTTTATACTGCTTATACTGCTGCTTCTCTTTCTTCAGATGATTTCTGCCTATGACATAGACATATCAAATTATTAAGAAAAAAAATTAAACCACAGCTGCAAAATGACAAATAAGTCTTCTTACCTGAATGATATAGGTATTTTCACATCCATCACTCTAAATCTTGATTGGAATAGATGTTATCAAACTTTATAGTAACAATAACTATTCAGTGGTCTGTCTTAAATAAATTCACCAAAATATTCTCTAGAGACTACCTGAGGCACAGAAATTGTTTCCACTAGTCACATGTACAAATAGAGAAGCTGAATATTAAACCAAAATATGCTTAAGAATCTGGATGTTTGAGACTTTGAACTCTTTTACAATGATTTGATGATTATAATTTATTTTGCATATATTAAGTGACTTTTTAAAGTGTTAAAATTATTTTGCTTTATATATCTAAATCTCTTTGAAGACATTGCTGATAAAGAGAATTTCTCATTCCAGTGCAAGTAGGTATGTCTGTGAATAACAATGCATTGCTGCAGTAGTCTGGGTTGTACTCTTGGAACAAATACCTTCAGAGAGCTCAAATTCTTCTGTTGTTTCTTGCTATGACGTGCCTCCGCTCAGTGAATATTTGCATGATTTGTAAGTTCTTCTAAACCAGCCATATTAACATCAAAATAATCTTAGGAGAAAAACTTACAGATTAATTTTGCCCCACTTTAGAAATGGTGGGCACAATTCTTGGAATAATACAGTATGCCTGTGCAAATCAGTTGAAAACTGTCTGACCTAAGTGACAGACTTCACTGTAAGAAGGATTTCCTTTGTAGCAGCTTGTTAGTTGACCTTTCGTGAACACCTGCACTTTCTTCCATAGCCACCATTAACTGTCCTTAAAAATTAGGAAAAGGCTGTCTTTTTCTGTGCGTTGGTACACAATCTTGTGTAATGACACCCTGACCAAGGTGACATCCCTAGATACTATCAAGACTCACACAGTAATAATCCATAAGTGAACCATTTCTAGGGACTTAAGTGGATCCAGTTGTAATTTTGTGTAGTGTAATGGTTAAGATGTTTTATTCTATTTTAGTATTAATATACAAATATAAACAGAGTGATACAGATCCTTTCCTGATAAATTGACTGCTGAATCTGAAACATTTATAACAGAATGATAGTTAAAATCGCAATTTAAATGGAACTTTCATAATGATTCAGTATTTCTTTTGACAAGACTGACGCATTCAGGGACTTGTCTAGTAAACTTGTTACATGAAGATTTTTCTAAAGGTTAATTTAGGCTTACTTATATTCTGAGTGTCATTTTACACAGACATTATTAGAAACCTGCATATTTTGTGTAAAAATAGAACATAACAGAGTTACCTGCAGAGATCACTTGTGCAATATAATGTCTCTACAGACCACTGTCTGAAGATTTAAAATTGAAAGCTGAGTTTTGTGGGAATTAAAAAAAAATTATATTAATTCCCCCCTCCTTTTTAATTAATATACCTGTTTTTTAAACTTCAGGAGATTTTAATTTTTGCTAATACTATCAAAAGCAAATACAAGCTATCTTGTATTTGCTGCAGTAGGTTGTTATGACAACTGGAAGTTTCTTTGTGTAGAGCTCTGGAAGATATGATAATTTTTGAGTCAAAGCAGACAACATTCCACAGTTCTAGTACTAAAGAAGTGTGCAAAGTTTTTGTACATCTAGAATAATGCCTTCTGAGACATTAACAATAATAAATCCAGTGGATTATCTACACTAAAAAAATAAACAAGTCTAAAGGTTTTCCACATTTTGAGATTCGTAAGAAAATTTTAGGTTATCAATGAAAGAGAGAGACAGGGAGAATGAAGAACCACCCACTGTAGGAGAAGATCAGGTTCAAGACCATTTAAGGAATCTGAGGGTGCACAAGTCAACGGGACCTGATGAGATCCATCCACAGGTCATGAGGGAACTGGTGGGTCAAGTGGCTAAGCCACTATTCATCATATGTGAGAAGTCATGGTAGTCCAGTGAAGTTCCCACTGACTAGAAAAGGGGAAACCCCATTTTTAAAAAGGGAAAAAAGGAAGACCTGGGGAACTACGCATCAGTCAGTCTCACCTCTGTGCCCAGCAAGATCATGGAGCACATCCTCCTGAAAACTATGCTAAGGCACATGGAAAATAAGGGCGTGATTGGCAACAGAAAACAAGGCTTCACTAAGGGCAAATCGTGCCTGACAAATTTGTTGGCCTTCTACAATGGGGTTACAGTTTTCGTGGATAAGGGAAGAGCAAATTACATCATCTACCTGGACTTGTGCAAAGCATTTGACACTGTCCCACATGACATCCTTGTCTCTAAATTGGAGAGACATGGATTTGACGGATGGAGCACTCGGTGGATAAGGAATGGGCTAGATGGTCACGCTCAAAGAGTTGCGGTCAACGGTTCGATGTCCAAGTGGAGACTGGTGACATGTGGCGTTCCTCAGGGGTCGGTATTGGGACCGGTGCTGTCTGACATCTTTGTTGGTGACATGGACAGTGGGACGGAGTGCACCCTCAGCAAGTTTGCCAAAGAAACTAAGCTATGTGGTGCAGTCGACATGCTGGAGGGAA